>NW_006408610.1:783423-793207 GCF_000296735.1 Chrysochloris asiatica | reverse complement strand
GGAACAGAAAGTCTCATCTTTCTCCCATGGAACACCTGGTAGTTTCAAACTGCTGACCCTGAGGTTAGCAGACCAATTTGTAACCACTATGCTATCAGAGTTCCTTGCAAGCAACCCTAGATAATACAGAAATGAATGAATATGACTGTTCCAATAAAACTTTACTTGCAAAAAACTAGGCAGATATGACCCAGAGACATCTGAATCAGTAAAGTGGTCAATCAAGCCATGATATATAGTACTTGCAGATTTCCAGGATGCAGGTTCCTCTCCCATCACTACCTTATTTAATTGTAAACATATCTAATTTAATCTTAAATAATGGCAATACTGAACAACAAGAAACACTGGTGATGTGAGCGCATTGGTCTGGTAACCAAAAAGCTGGCAATTCAAACTTACTAGACACACTGAGGAGGAAGAAAGATGAGGCTGTGTGTGCCTGTAAAGATTTGCAGTCTCAGAACCCTATACAGGACCCCATTGAGTTGACAGTGAGAATTTTTTGTTGCTGTTTTTTATGTTTAACAACTGAGCAGAAAAATTCCTAGACGTTTAACAACTGTCTCTGAGCAGCCTGTACTAACCAAGTCTGGCACACCACGACCCCCCGCCCACTGAGCCTGGGAGCTGAATGGGGAGTTTGCCACTTCTACACTTCACAACAAATTTGTGATCATTATATTTTTATTTTGTAAAAGAGAAACTGAGGTTTCTGGAAGCTAGGTGAGCTTTCCCTGGTCAAATCATAATCATTTACAGCAGAAATGATTTTCTTCCTGAAAAAATCAAAAGAAGCCGTTTTAAAAACTATCTGAATGAATAACATGGCTCAGTAAAATAAATAAGGACATACATACACTATGAAGGTAAGTCAGAGCTTTGCTACTAGGCTTCTAGTTTATATGTGTTGTTGTTGCTATGAAGTGTGGTCGAGTTAGTTCTAACTCATAGCGTCCCTGTTTAGGGTATTCAGGGAGCAGCCGGCGGGTTTGAAATGCTGAACTTGTGGTTCATGTATACATGGATTTATTCCAAACAAAATATATTTAAACTTGGCTCTGTGATCGTTGGATGGCTACAGACATGTTCTCTTACTTGTCCCAGTCTTAGTGTTGTTGGTGTTAAGTGCTGTCGAGTTGATTCTGATTCATAGTGACCCAGTATAAGGTTTCCAAGGAATACTTGGTGGAGTTGAACTGCTGACTGTATGGTTTGCAGTCCAATGCTGTTCCTACAGCACCACACAAGGAGTGTCCATGTTGTTGTTGTTATGTGCCGTGGAGTCGGTTCCGACTCATAGCGACCCTGTACAGGGTTTCCAAGGCTGTAAATCTTGACAGGAGCAGAAAGCCTCATCTTTCTCCCGCAGAACAGCTGGTAGTTTCGAATTGCTGACCTTGCGGTTTGCAGCCCGATTTGTAACTACTATGCTACCAGAGCTCCTTAGGATTCTCAATAAGATGCATTAAAAAAAAAAAAAAAAGCCAATTTAGGCAGTGACTTCCAAGGGTATCTGCTGGGCCAGTTAAATCCAAGGCAGAGAGGTCAGCTCAGAAGGTTAAGTTGACATTTTTGGGAGGATTCCAGAGGGGGTAATCATGATAGATCATCTCAAAGGACACAGGGCAATCATGGGATGAAGTTTTAAGAAAATTAAAAACTCTTTTGGTGAGAAAAAAGGCCGGCAACATTGTGTCAAGGAGTTTGTTTCCATTGTGACAACGTACCTGCTCATTCCCAAGGTTAACAAGAGCTGTCCTCTGAGCATTTTGTTGGTAAACCTTATCATACCCACCCTATACCCCTGATTTTGCCCCTTTAGACTTCTTTTTGAAGTCTTGAATTTGCCCCAAATTCAAGTCACATTTCAAAGGAACACTTTGGATCCCTTGAGGACGCCAAAACTAAGGGCTCAGAATTATTCTGGGGAGAGTTAGAGAGATGGAAACACCACCTTCAGAAGTGGATAGGCCCAGATGGAGGATATGTCAGAAAATAATAGCTTTACATTTTGATATTTTTGTTTAATAAAGGTTTCTATGATTTTGTAACAAGAGTTTTTGACTTCCCTTCATAACCCTCTTTGCTGTAATCTAGTAATGGACAGCTATAAAATACATTAGAGTTGTAGCATGATGGTTAAGTACTCACCTGCTAACCAAAAGGTTGACAGTTCAAAGCAACCCAGCATCTCTATGTGAGAAAGTCCAGATGCTCTACTCCCATAAAGATTACAGCCTAGAAAACCCTATGAGGCACTTCTACTCTATCACATGGGGTTGTTATGAGCTGAACTCAGCTTGACGGTACCTAAGAAGAACTCCAGCATCATATTTTAAATGAAAACATTAAAAACCCTGTCATCAATTCAATAAGGAATGTGTGAAATCTATGTGAAGAAAACTACTCAGGCCCTGAAATTGGAAAACAAACATGTCTGGGATGGAATTATGAAATGCCAATTCTTCCTCAATTCGTCTATAAATATATAAATTAATAACTTTCATATAGTATAACACACATACCATCAAATGGGACTTGACAAAATAATTCTAAAGATAAAATGAAAGATGTAATGTATGAGAATAGGGAGGTTTTATAAAAAGAGAGAAATGGTCATTTTCCCTTCTGGTTACTTAAATACATTGCAAAGTTCTAATAATGGAAACATTTTTATGCTAAAGCAGAACTTGATAGATTTAATACAATAGATTGAGAAAGGTCAAAATTAGACATCTGACTTGATATTAATTCAATGGGAAAACAAATGACTATTCAATAAATGTTATTAGTCTAATTAAAAACAAAGTTGGACCTTTCTGCAACATGCCATTCATCAAAACTTTCAGATGAATGAAAGATTTAAATGTAGCCAACTATAGGGTGGGGCATTACAGGCTCAGCATTGGACTACTAACCACAAGGTCAGCAGTTCAAACCCACCATCTGCTCCTTGGAAACTCTATACAAGGTTTCTATGAGTCAGAACTGACTCTTCAGCACCTAACAACAGCAACATTGTTGTTATTCTGTGCCGAGGAGTCGGTTCTGACTCACAGTGACCCTGTACAGGATTTCCGAGACTGTAAATCATTACGGGAGTAGAAAGCCTCATCTTTCTCCCCAAGGAACAGCTGGTAGTTTCGAACTGCTGACCCTGAGGTTAGCAACCTGATTCGTACACTACCAGAGCACCTTGCTAACAACAGCAACATAGAAACACAATAGTACTAGCCAAAATATAGAGACCTCTTCCTACAACCTAGAGGTGAGATAAGCCTTCCATAGGAAAGATGGATGGATATGACCACATCAAAATACAATGACTATTTATGTTTTTGGGAATGTTCTCACTCCGAAGGATAAGCGCTGGACTGCTAACCACTAGGTTAGCAGTTCAAGCCCACCAGTTGCTCCCTAGAAGAAAGATGAGGCTTTCTGCTCCTATAAAGATTTACAGCCTTGGAAAGCATATACAGGGTCACTATGAGTTGGGACCGACTTGTTAGTACTTAACAACAGTGTTTATTTTCACCAAAACCCCCCATTGTATGGAATACCATACTTTGTTTATCCATTCATCTGCTGGTAGACATTTTCATTGTTTTTACCTTTTGGCTATTGTGAATAATGTTGCCATGAACACTGGTTTACAAGATTTATTTGAGTTCCTACTTTCAGTTCTCCATTCCCACCCCCATCCCCCATCCTAAATGAAATGTTGTGTTGTTAAGTGACGCTGAGTCAGTTCCGACTCACAGCCACCCTGTATTGGGTTTCCGAGGAATAACTGGTGAGTTTGAAAGGAAATGTCATCCTGCGTAATTGGGGAAGGCCTTGAGTGTGAGGTGGGAATCAAGGCAGCCTTGTATGTCAGTGGTGCTCCGATTTTTGGCGTTCCAGAACCATGAAAACATATGGGGACACCACATGGCACTGCCACAATCTTACGATGCCAAGTGGGACCAGTAAAACAATAATCACTAATCTCGACTCGCATTTCATCTCATCTCGTACAAGGAGAAACACTTTAACAGCAAACAAGAAATTTCTACTCTTGGAATAAATTATCCTTTGCACCAAATTAATTCAGCTTTGGGAAAAATTCATCAAATTATCCTTCTTCTCATCTGACTGCAAATGGAAAAGGCTTCCTTTTGGAACCAGACTTAGGAAGCATTGGGGTAGAGTCTTGTAAGTGAGAAGGGTGCTGCTATTCACAACAGCCAAATGGTAGAAACAGAGAAAACAAATGTCCACTGTCTGGCCCTGGTGTGGCCCTGTAGGATAAGCACTGGACAACAAGGCCGGTTTGAACTGCAAAGCCGGTGGTTCAAACTCACCAGCCACCCCTCAGAAACCTTATACAGGGTCACTATGAGTCAGAACCGACTCGATGGCTCTTAACAACAACAACAGCATCAGGTAAATGTGGTATTCCACACAATGGGGATTTTGGGGGTAAAAATATAACTTGTTGTTAAGCAAGCACCCAGCGAGTGAAGACAGGCAGGCATGAGCACAATGAAAGGGGACATGGACAGACTGGCCATTCTGCTTGGCCCCACCGCTCTCCTTATAGCCTCATTGGAGGTAGAGTGTGGAGGCCCTGAGTGGTGCAAATGGTTATTCACTTGACTACTAATAGGAAGGTTAAAGGTTAAAAAAGAAAAGGCCTGATACTCTACTTCTATGAAAACTCAGTCATTGAAAACCTGACAGTTCTAGCCTGACGCACGTGGGTTTCCATGTGTCTGTCAACTTGATGGTAACAATTTTTTTTTTTTTTTTTTAAAGAGTGGTGACTCTGAGGAGGGGCCAAGTGGAGATTTAGTTCTTGTGGGGGACTCCCTAAAGAAGTTTCTTGGAAATCTCCTTTCTGAGAACTGAGGCTATAACCATAAACAAGACAGATATAATTCCTACCCTTTCTCGCAGAGAAGAATCCGAGACAAGTGTCACTTATTAAATCCATGAAATAAGAGAGTGTAACAATTGTGTCACTCCTTTTCCCTCCATCTTCCACCAGTGGGACAGAGAAGAATGAGATCAACAAAGAGCTATGGAGCCACAAGCCTCTGCATCCTGAAAAGGCTATTCAGGAGCATGTGCGGACCTCCATCCAATGGAACTTCACTTGGCATCTCTTGGGCATCTGCAGGCTCCTCTACATACGAGAAAGTTCTGGTGTCCATTTCGATCCATGGGCACATTAGAAACATATGCATGTTTTATTAGGCTCAGAATAAGCCTTCAATATTTATATATAAGTTTTAGATTTCACTTCAGCACTATGAGGGCGAGGGAGCTGCAAGGCTAATTTGATAATGTAGGTAAATTCTTTGCCATTAATCCCATGAATCATACATGTCTCCTCTAAGAGCCTAAAATATGAATATTTCAGTACAAGTCAAAGTATCAGGAAGATGAAAATCTCAGTAACTAGGACAAACCAGCAGAAGCTCAGAGTACATCCTAGAAGATTTCAAACTCAAGGTCACTTTATTATATAAATGCATGCATGCCAGTATACACATTATATTAAATATCACCAGCATTGAGGTGGCTAAGTCATTGCCAGTGGAGGTCCCACTTTAATTGTGCTTATAGAAAGATTAGAAGCCTGGTATTTAAAGTCTTTTATCTTGGTATACTTATGCGTTCCTTTAAGTGCCATCAAATTGGTTCCGACTCATAGCAACCCTGTATAGGGGTTTCTGAGGAGTGACTCATGGGTTTGAACCACTGAACTTGTGATTTGCAGTCAAGTGCTTATCCTTGGTATACCTATAGATGCAGCTAATGTCTGAAAGAACAATTCTGGAAAATAAGTAAAACCAGGCTTGTGTGACAGTGGATATCATCAATTTAATTGTACTAATCCTTGTAGATGACTATGATGATATAAAAAGCTTCACTTCTGCTGGGATTCTTAATGTAAATTCTTGCCCTTGAAATCCAGAAATTGCAAAGGATCTTCCAAATTATAATTCTCACATTTCTGGGGGAGTTTGCCTCCTTTCTCAAATGGATCTAATTTGAATGGTAGCTATGCCTCTGAATAGCAAGGTCTCCTTTATGAATTTATTTTTCATTCCTCATAAAGAGAAAATATATTCTTTGAGGGTATAGTATGGGCTTCCATTCTAGAATATGTATATATATATAATAAGGAGCTCTGGTAGTGTGTTGTTGTGTGCTGTCGAGTCAGTTTCGACCCATAGCGACCCTGAATAGGGTTTCCGAGGCTGTAAATCTTTATGGGAGCAGATCGCCTCATCTTTCTCCCGTGGAGCGGCTGGTAGTTTCGAACCACTGACCTTAAGGTTCACAGCCCGATATATATATATATCCCTGCTAGGTGTCTTATATGAGGATAAGCCAAAAAAGTCTTCCTACAAAATCATAGAAACTTTCATTAAATGAAAGTGTCAAAATACAAAGCTGTTATTTCTCAGCATACTCTCCATCTTGGCCTGCCCACTTCTCGCAGTGAGCCCATCACTGTCAAAGAATTCTGTGCTTTTTGATTTATACCATGTCAAAAAGGCAGTTTGGGCATCCTCAAGGGGCTCAAATCGTGTTCCTTTTAAGAGTTCTTTGAATTTGGGGGACCAAAAGAAGTCTGAAGGGGAAAGATCAGAGGTGTAGAGTGGATGCCGTAAGGTTTCCCAATGAAATTCTCACAGGTTAGTCCTTGGGAGCAGATACATTATTGCAATGAGGACAAACATTCCTTGGTGCAACTTTCAATTTTCTTAAAAGTTCTGACTAATCAGCCTCTTTGACCACCCATGGCCTTTGAGAAAATCTATCAAGTGATTCCTGTGGTATGCCCCAAAACAATCACTATCACCTTCTAAGCTGACCTCTCTGCCTTGAATTTAACTGGCCCAGCAGATCCCATTGCAAGTCACTGTTTTGATTGGACTTTGCTCTCTGGCTTGTACTGGTAAATCCAAGATTCATCTTTGGTTAGATCTGTTTTACAAAATTGTCTTCATTAGTTTTATTATTGCTGAAGACACTGAATGGAAAGATCAGCTCTTTAAGCTAGCTTAAATTAAATTGAACAATATTTTTGGCATCCATTAAACTGAGGGCAAGATTTTTGCTTAAAATTAAAAATGCTGAACCCATGTGAGATCCTAATTTTAGTTACTATCATATCAATGGTAATTCTATGGTCTTCTACTGGTTTCTGAACTTCAGCCAGTTTCTTCATTTATTGAGGTTGGTGGTCTCCTTTCTCTTGGCTTATCTTTGAGGTCTTCCCGATCTTCCTTAAAACACTTGGTCCATCTAAAAACTGTTGCTACATGTGGGGCAGCATTCCAGTATACTTGTTGCCAAGTTTCAATGGTTTGGGAAGATGTCCACTGAAGTTCTGTTAAAAAGTTCATATTGGCACTGACCTCAAAATTGTTTTTTTCCCCATGGCACAAAAAATATCCTTTTTTCAAAGCCATCCTAATGAGGCTAAGGCAAGTGTATTACTGACAGAACTTGATTCGCCGATTACAGAGACACATTTAAATAAGTTTGGTTTGGAATAACTCATATATGTAAGAACTACAACCCTAGGAGCAATACTTTTTTTTTTTTTTTAATGTTTTATTGTGAATTATATGATAGTTTACATGTGAGAACATTAGTTTTACATTCATTCTATTGTATATTGTTTCATTGCCATGGTTACAATCCCCTCCATGCATCATCAACCAACCAAAGGGTATACACTAGAAGCCTGCCCCTTACACTACCCCCCTGCCCCTAGTCTTCAGCATACAGTTGCTCTCCCTCTCTGGATCTAAAGTCCCCAGCTGCTCCATTGCTCCACGTCATCTCTGCCTCCATCTCAGGCATCGCTGCTTCTCTGAGTAGGGTCCTGCTCTCAGCTCTTCTCCATTGATGGTCCTAGGGACCTCCGCTCCTAGACTGGAAAGTTAATCACTCCCTTCCTTGCTATAAAATGTCTACCTTTACATTTCAAACCCTCACAATTAGTCCTGATAACAATGATTCACTATTGTATCACAGGAGACCCGTCTGGAGCAGTACTTTTTGACTTACTCTCATACTTATATGGTAGCCAACCTCTAAGATGAACCCAATGATCTGGGTCTGCTTCGATTTCCAGCCTTGCATAGTTCCCTCTCATTTTGCACCAGGATCGGTTAGTATAAACAATAGAATATAGTCATCATGTTGTTGTTGTTAAGTGCCGTGGAGTTGGTTCCGACCCATAGCAACCCTGTACAGGGTTTCCGAGGAGCAGCTGGTAAGCTTGAATCACCAACCTTGCAGTTCAAATGGCTTTGCAGTCTGGTGCATTAACCCACAGCGCCACACCAGGACTCCTAAGTATTGTTGTTGTTATGTGCTGTGGAGACGGTTCTAACTCATAGTGACACTGTACTGGGTTTCTGAGGCTATAAATCTTTACAGGAGCAGAAAGCCTCATCTTTCTCCCATGGAACAGCTGGTAGTTTCGAACTGCTGACCTTGAGGTTACCAGACCGATTCATAACCATTACACTACCAGAGCTCCTTATAGTCATCATAAAGGTATGTTATTTTTGATGTAGGTTATAAAAGACTGCAGTTTCTATCTTAGTTGTCCTCTGTCTTTCCCTTCAGTTGACTTCCTGACAACATCCACATGACTGAGTTTGGAAGCATATCCTTTTGGTCAATTCAAGTATCCAGAGACTACAGCCCTGGCTAGCAATGTAAATGAGAGACCCTGAGCCCAAACTACCCAGCTAAACCACCCCAGGATTCCTGATCTTTAATATTGTACAAGATAATAAGTATTTGTTGTTTCAAGTTGCTAAATTCTGGGATAATGTGTTACACAATAATAGATCATTAATACAGCATATTATCCCAGCCACTTCTCACCAAAATGCTACAAGGCTGGCAGTATCATCAATGAAGGCAGATCAGAGATATTAAGTAACTCGTCCAACACATCTCAGCTAAACTTGCACAGAGCTGAATAATACCCAGGCCAGATACCTGCACTCTTTCAGAGTTCTTCAGTAAGAATACCATCAACAACAAAACATCACATTTATCTTGCCCAAATAGTCATACCCTTAAAACCTGTCATTCTGTTATCATTTGGGATTTTAACATATGGTAATAATAATAGCAGTGATTATTAATATATACTAAGAAAAGCTGTTTGCATAACCCTAAAATGTTCGAGGTTTCACGGTCATGATTTTCAAATAGAGATATGACAACACATGGGAAGGAACAGATAAATTGAAAGAAGAATCAGAAAGTGGAACGGTTAAAATAATCCGTAGGTATTTTTAGCAAAAACAAAGAAGTCTTGTTGGCAGACACTGGTGAAAAAAGGCAGGTGCATTTTCATGTGTTGCATTTAGGAAGGCAAACTGGTATTGAAAAATAATTGCTGGTGGAGAAACACACATGCTTTGAAAATATAAAGTAGGTTTTAAGACTATAAAGCCCATATCTATGGTCCATATTGAAGCAGAGAGGAGGGGGCCACCAAGAAACAGTACTTATGTGTCCAATCTCTGTCAGTCCCCAAACGTAAGTGAAAACAGTAGTGCTGGTATGCAATCCCAAAGCTTCCCCTCTTCCCTGCCAGACTGCTGCCCTTAAAGAAGACTCTATAAAGAGATGTTGGAACAGGCGGAATGCAGGACCCTATCCAGAGAAGCAGCGACACCAGAGATGGAGGCAGAGATGAGGACATGGAGAGAAGGCGCAGATGAGGACTCTGGACTCATGGAAAGAAAGA
>NW_006408610.1:774208-776993 GCF_000296735.1 Chrysochloris asiatica | reverse complement strand
GGCTCTGTGGGTTAATGCTCTACACTGCTAAGTCGGGTTCAATCACAACGTCAGGGTTTCAAACTCACCAGCTACTCCTTGGAAACCCTGTACAGAGTCACTGTGGGTCTGAACAATCTTGACGGCACTTAACAACAACAACAAGAACAAGCAGCACTGTGGAGTCCTGGTGTGGTGCTGTGGGTTAATGCGCTGGACTACAAAGTCAGAGGTTCAAGCTCACCAGCTGCCCCTTTGAAACCCCGTACAGGGTCACTATGGGCCAGAAAAGCAACAAGCAGCAGTGTGGAAGAAAAACAGGTCAATGACCTGTTTCCATGAAGAGTACAGCCAAGGAAACACTATGGAGCAGTTTAACTGTAACACACGAACCGGAATAGAGGCCACCACGAACCGGAATAGACTCAGTGACCACCACCGCCAACAGGAGGAGGGGGTAGTTGAAATGAAAGGAAGGAGAGAGATGAGTTGGAGATTTAGGCAGAAGCTAGATCAAGGAGGACTTTGAAGCCATGCCAAGAGCTTTGATTTATTCCCACCCCTCCCTCACCCCAAACTCAGTGAGAGTGTTTTGAGCAGGGAATAACGTGAAATGATGATTTCTGTTTCCCTAATGCTACTGATTGCTCTGAGTAGTAGACTGGGGAGGCAAGATACCAGCTAGCAGACTGCTGAAGTAATCCCAGGGAAACAGGAGGAGGGCCTGGGCTACTGGGGAAGCAGCAAAAATGGCAAAAACCCAGCTCACTGCCATCAAGTTGATCCAGATTTACAGTGACCCTGCATAGGGCTTCTGAGGTGATAAATCTCCACAGGAGCAAACAGCCTGGTTCTTCTCCAAAAGAGCTGCAGGCAGGTTTGAATGGCTGACCTTGCACTTATTTAGCAGCTCAACACCTAAGCTGCAGCATCCCCCAGGGCTCTTAAAAAAAAAAAAAAAAGTGGCCAGAAGAGGTCAAATCTGAGGTAAATTTGGAGGTAGAACAAACAGAATTTGGCGATGGGTTTACTGCAGTGACTGTGCTGGCTGAGACTGAGAGAATGGTGTAAATGGTTAACATGATCTTGGCAGATCAAATGTACCCGCCAGCGCCTTGGAAGAAAAGCCTGGTAATCTACTTCTAAAAATCAGTCCTGGAAAATGTATGGAGCACTGTGGTTTGCAACTGGCTGGCACTTAACAACAAGGAGACCGTGAATATCAATACTTGCAGTAGCCTGAGGGTTCTAGTTCATTCCACTAACCTTCCTTTTCTAAGTTTCCACCAGGACCAGAGGCCTGCCTGGGAGCTACTCCTGGAATCTGCTCCTGAAAGTGGCCTGTGGAGAGCAGAGGACAGGTGGTTTTCCAAATAGTGTGGTGTTCATCTTCAAGAGTTGGCTCCCTTCCTCCTTTTACTAAACACCAGGGTTCCTACTGCCAAGCAGCTCAGACCTGAGTGGCAGAGACAGATACTCAGATACCCATGTTGTTGTTGTTGTTGTGTGCCATCAAGTTTGTTCCGACTCATAGGGACCTGGTATAAGTGGATCTGAGAGCAGTTGGTGGTTTAAACTGCTGATCTTGATATTAACAGTCCAGTCTTTATCCTACAGTGCCACACAAGGGCTTCAAATACCAAATCAGGGGAAATAATGGTGGTGTGCCATGGAGTCGGTTCTGACTCATTTGCAACCCTGTATAGAGTTTCTGAGGCTATAAATCTTTACGGGAGCAGAAAGACTTATCTTTCTCCCACAGAATGGCTAGCAGTTTCGAACTGCTGATCCTGAGGTTAGCAGCCCGACTCGTAATCACTACGCTACCAGAGATCCTTAGGGAAAATAATAGTAATGGGAAAATAATAGTAACATTTTTAATGAACACTTCTGTCATTTTCCTCACTTGTAAATGTGGGGACCCTCTTCCCCAAAGTACCCAGAGGGGCATCTCTTGTGTGCTCAAGATCAGGTATAGTCAGTTGTCACAAACTGTAGGTGTTTGCCTCTTCCTCTACCCTGGCCCTGTTCTGCCAGAAACTATTGTCCCTTGAGCCAATGGGCCTTTGCTGGCCAAAGCTGCTGCTGATTCACAGGAGTCTTTGAGGTGCCAAGTTGCCCTGTGTAGGTGGTGGGGGAAGGGCCCTCTCCTTTTTTGTGTTTTGCTTAGTCATGGGTGTAGGGCAGGGAAGGTTAGCTTGTATACTAATTTTTTAACATTGTTTTTAGTAAAATATCCCTTTGTTTTTAAAGTGCTGGTCCTTCTTCCTTTCAATTCCATAGAACTGAGATTGAAATCCAGTGGGGAGCTGGGTTTGAACAAAAATGCAGTGATAAAGGGAATACTGAGTTGTGCCTCTCACATACAGATTTACTGGTGGGTCCACAGCACTCCACCACCATAGAAACGCAGATCGGTCTGAAGTGGATGCAGTTTTTGTTTTGTTTTTTAAAAATGTTTTATTGTGAATTATGTGATAGTTTTATATGGGAGAACATTAGTTTTACATTCATCCTATTGTATATCGTTTCATTGCCATGGTTACAATCCCCTCCATGCAGAAGTGGATGCAATTTAAGCTCAAATTGGGTACTCAATTTCTTGGCCGTGCCATTTTCAACCCTTTAAAAAAATAAAAAAAATATGAGGTTCCATCTTCTGGATTCCAGCTTAAATATCACCAACTTTGTGAGTCTTCATCCCTTTTCCTCACTCCTCTTCCTCCCACAAATAGAAATGATGTTTATTTGTATGTTTTCTCCAGTCTTTTGAAGTCCCCGAGGGAAGGACAACATCCTTGGTGGT
>NW_006408610.1:766268-773478 GCF_000296735.1 Chrysochloris asiatica | reverse complement strand
ATATCACTGAATCAATGAATAGAGTAGGGGCGGACTTCATCCGGACGCCTGGGAAGCCACAAGAATGACGTCATCAGCTCAGGTGTAAATATCACAGTTACACCTTTACCCACTGTGGGGCTATTAGCCACTGTCATTGACTGTTCGTCATTGACTGTCTTCTGGGGTACTGCGGCCTCTCAGTTGTTGTTGTTAAGTGCCATTGTCAGTTCCGACGCTTAGCGACCCAGTGGAGGGTTGAGGAGGAGAGGCTGGTGGGTTTGAATCGCCAACTTTCTCCGTTAGCCATCCGCTGATCCTCCTAGAGAACAACCTCACCTTTGTCCTACTAACGAGTCCAGGCCCAACTTTCTTCCGTTCCCATTGGCCGCGTGATCATCCAATGGGCGTCCGCTCTCGTTCCTGCGTCTCGCGATCACTAGAGTGACTGGCGGGGGGCGGTGAAGCTTGGCCCAGCGAGTATTAGGCTGCAGGCTGTTCTAAGGCTGAGGGTGCGGCGGGGCAGACAGGAGCAGACACTATGTTACGAGCGGCAGCTCCTAGGCAACTCCGGCGGGCGGTGAGTGCGGACGGGGAGGGCCGAACTCGGTAGCAATCCCACCAAAACCTGCTATCGCAGTGAGGGTCCTGACGAAGGTCACTGGCTCCAACAGGCCCAACTGGCCTTCACGCAGGCAGGCCCAGCCTGACCTGGAGCCCGGGGCCGGGGCGCAAGGTTCTAGGACTGGGACTGCCCCCTAACTCCTTCCTGACTGTGAGCTCAGGCACTGGTCGGGGGTCAGGGTGACCTCGAGGAATGAACTTGCGCTCCTGCAGCCCCTTGCTCTCCCCGCCCCCTCGCAGTCGTTCTTCCACCCTTCGGGTTCAGTCCTCGTCTGCCAGGTGTCCCAGGTGCTCCACGCTTGGCAGGGACTGGGCAGCCCTGTCCCTCGGGAACCTTTACCCAAGGGAACAAAATGTCGGTGCAGAGAGGCCCGCTTGGCAGAGTTTAAAACGTGGACTCAGTCTGGCAGCTGACGTTTTTGGAAGAATTGAACATCTCCATCAAAGCCTCCCTGGCTGGCTGGATGTCAAGTGAGGGGAAAGGGGTATGGAAACTTCGTCCAGCTAGTGAGGAAGTTGTGCTTCAAGGTGATTGTGCACGTCTTTGATCCAGTTTCACAGCTTTAGCCAATTTTGACAGAGGTGGTGGGGTGGGGGGCAGCCTTTTATACTGCAGGTGGGCCTGCTTTCAAACTAATAGATTGTTGATTAAGTCGCTTAATTAGCCAGGGAACTTGGCAATGATTGTTTTTGGTTCTTTTCATAGGGACGGATCATAAGTTTACCACATTTTGCATTCTCTTCTGTGAGAGGTGCTGATAGACAATATAGTTCAGTCTTTATTCTCTGAGAACTCAAACAGTATTTGGAGATTGATTACAAGGAACAATCATTTATGTTGTTTACTCTGTAGTTTTTCATTTACATCTAGATCACATGAGAAACAAGATATGTAAACTTGGATTAGAAACTTCCTTGATGTTGTCTATCTTTTATTGGGGGAGCGGATGGGCGACATATTTTCCCATCCACTGGGATTTTCTCCCTGAGACATAGCTGGTAATCTTTCTAGATGCCTGCAGATCCTTGTCTTGTTCTTGTACATTGTTACAACCTTAAAAGATCGCAGCTCCCTTTCCTCTAAAAAGTTCATTTACATCTTTCAGGTCTTTTGCCCTCTCTTTCCCTCTGAAGGTACCCCCCCAGGAGATCTAGACATAAACAAGTTAAAGTTATGGAGTCACGGATTTGGTAAAATTCCAGGAATCAGAGCCAGACTCATGGAAGAGAACTTTTCTAAGCAGTCAGTACTTAGAAAGTGGTTTTGTGAACTGTTTAAAAGTCTGGCCTATGTGAAGTGATTAATTTTGGTGAGGGGAATTTAGGATTCTAATCTCATAGAGCTCACAGAATAAATGGAATAATTAGTTTATGTAATTTTTATTCTTTGTATGGTTTGTCAATATATAAAGGCAATAATGTGGTTTCCTATAGACTTTGACCTTGGCTAATTAAAAACTGGAGTGAGGCTAAAAAGAGTAGCCACTCTAAAGTCTCTTAAGAGCTAATGAGATTTGAATAACATTTGTAAGGAAAATAGTGAGAACATTTCCAAAATAAGACATATATATCTTATAGCTTTTTTATTTTGAAATAATTTCAAACGTACAGGAAAAAGTTGCAAGAATTGTAACAAAGAATTCTCAGAACTCTTCACAGAATTTCACCCTTGTTAATAGTGTGACATACTTGCTTTATCTCTATATGAGGGGGCTTCAAAAAGTTTGTGGAAAGATCCCTTTTTTAAAAAGGTTTAAGTTTTTGTGGTGAATTGAGTGACAGTTTACATGGGAGAACATTGGTTTTGCACTCATCGTTTCATTGCAATGATTACAGTCTCCTTTGTGCATCATCATTCAACGGTAGTTCCTTCTGTTCCCTCTGTTTTTTATTTATTTTTATTTTTGGGCTGTGGGGGATGTACACAAAAACACTTAGGAATATATAATCATTTAAACAACCCAAGGGCACATTCTGCAAGCCTACCTCCTGGCCGCCAGCACACAGCCTTTCTCTTTCCATGAGTCTAGAGTCCTTAACTGCTCTATCTGTCCATGTTCTCATCTCTGCCTCCATCTCTGGTGTTGCTGCTTCTCTGGATAGGGTTCCATATTCTGCTCTTGCGCTTCTCCCTTCATGGCCCTAGGGTCCTCTGTTCCTGGACTGTAAGATTAACTACTCTCCCCTTTTTGTTACAAAACTTCTACCTCTACAGTTGTGAAGGTTGAAATTAGTCATGATAACATTTACTATTGCGATTCCATTCTCTTTTATGCACTTCCCCTTGATCCGCCATCTTGTTTGTTCTGTCCATTCTCTTTTAATTACATTTTCCACAAACTTTTTGAAGCCCCCTGGTATGGTGCTACAGGATAAGCCTTGGACTGCAAGGTTGGTGTTTGAAGCCCATTAGTCACTTCTTGGAAACCCTATACAGGGTCTCTGTGAGTCAGAACTGGCTTGACAACACTTAACAACAAAGTTCATGTCTACATTCTTTTTTAAAATCGTTTGCAGACATATATCTTTACCCCTAAATATTTTTTAGAATGTATTTTCTAAGAACCAAGAAGTTTATTTGCCACGGTTCAATAATCAAAATTAAAAAGTTTAACAATAATACAATATAATTATTCTACAGGGTCGCTGTGGGTCGGAACCGATTTTGTCGGTTTTAATCTACAGTAATTAAGAAAAAATCATCCATTGGCTCAATATAGGTTTGTCTGATGTTCCTTAACAATTAGATTCAGGTTATATATCTTTGCTAGGAATATAACAGAAGTGATGTTACGCTCTTCTCAGTGCATCCTGTTAGGATTATCCCATGGTTAGTGACTTTAACTTTTATCACTTGACTAAAGTGATACCACATTAACTAGGTTTCACTACTGAAAAGTTAGTATTCCTCTTTTGTTATTTTAAAGAAATTTGTGGGGAATCTTCGGGTGATACAAATGATTAGTGTGCTAGACTGCTAACTGCAAAGTTGACTGAGTCCACACAGTGGGTATCTCAGAAGAAAGACCTGGCAACCCCAGGGAGGAAGTGGTACAACTTTTTTTCATGGAGGGGATTGCAATCACTGAGCTGAAGCAAAGTGTAGGATTTGTTGAATGTAAAACTGATAATCTGCTTTGTAACCCTTCACTAAATTCACAATAAAACGCTTCCTCCCCATAAGGCTTGGCAATCTACTTCAAAAATAATTACCCATTAAAACTTCTCTGGAGCACAGTTGTGCTCTTGATACACATGTGGTTGCCATAATTGGAATTAGCTGGACTACTGGATGGCAACTGGTTTATACTGAAACTATGTAACTATTAGAGCTCTGGTTAGTTCTCTGTCCTGCCGTGGCGCTGTGGGCTTATGTGTCAGACTGCAAAGTCGTTTGAACTGTAAGGTTGGCGGTTCAAACTCACCAGCTGCTCCTTGGAGCCCTATACAGGGTCCTTATGGGTCCGAATGGACTCGACGGCACTTAACAACAACTAATCTAAAAGTTGTCTTCCAACTCACCGGTGGCTCTGCAGAATAAAAATCTGATCTGTTTCCATAAAAATTTCGGTGTAAAACCCGATGGGGTTGTTCTCCTCTGTTCTGTAGTGTTGCTACGAATTGGAATTGACTCACCAGTACACTACAGCATGTAACTCTGCTGGTATTTTGTGAGTTTTTTCCATACTTTTACCCACTAGTCTTAGCATCAGTTGATGATTCTTGCCTGAGAAATTATTACTATGATGGTTGCAAAATGGAGGCTTTCTAACTCCATTTTCCTGTCTAGGTTTATTAGTTTGTATTGTACTAGATGGAGCTGTGATTCTGACGGGTGTTTTAAGTATCAGCAGGGTCACCCATGGGGGACAGGTTTCAGATGAACTTCTAGCAGAAGACAGACTAGGAAGAAGGAGTAACGAACTACTTACGAATATTTAGTTGCTGAAAACCTTATGAATAGCAGAGAAACACTGTCGGGTACAGTGCCAGAAAATAAACCTCTCAGGTTGGAAGGCACTCAAAATGCCACTGGGAAGAGCTGCCTCCTCAAAGTAGAGTTGACCGTGATGACACCAATGGAGTAAAGCCCATAGGAGTAAAGCCCTCAAGGCCTTCATTTGCTGATGAAGCACAACTCAAAATGAAGAGAAACAGCTGTAAACATCCAATAATAATCGGAACATGGAATGTAGGAAGCATGAACCTAGAAAAATGGGAAGTTGTCAAAAATGAAATGGAACGCATAAACATCGATATTTTAGGCATTAGTGAGCTGAAATGGACTGGTATTGGCCATTTTGAATCTGACAACCACATGGTCTACTATGCTAGGACTGACAAATTGACGAGGAATGGTATTGCATTCATTGTCAAAAAGAACACATCCAGATCAGTCATGAGGTACAATACTGTCTGTGATAGGATAATATCCATGCACCTACAGGGAAGCCCAGTTAATACAATTATTCACATTTACACACCAACCACTGAAACCACCGAGGATGAAATAGAAGAATTCTACCAACTTCTTCAATCTGAAATTGATCAAATATGCAATCAAGATGTATTGATCATTAATGGTGATTGGAATGCAAAAGTTGGGAGCAAAGAGGAAGGATCAGTAGTTGGAAAATATGGCATTGGTGAAAGGAATGATGCTGGAGATTGCATGATGGAATTCTGCAAAATCAATGATTTGTTCATTTCAAATACCTTCTTTAGACAGCATAAGAGACGGTCATTATATGCATGGGCCTTACCAGATGGAATACACAGAAATCAAATTGACTACATCTGTGGAAAGAGACAATGAAAGGCTCCATATCATCAGTGAAAACAAGGCCAGGGGCAGACTGTGGAACAGACCATCAATTGCTCACATGCAAATTCAAATTTAAGCTGAAGAAAATGAAAACAAGTCCAGGAGAGCCAAACTATGACCTTGAGTATATCCCACTTGAATTTAGAGATCATTTGAAGAACAGATTTGATACATTAAACATTAGAGACTGAAGACCAGAAGAGTTGTGGGATGATATCAAGAATATCATACATGAAGAAAGCAAAAAGTCATTAAGAAAACAAGAAAGAAAGAAAAGATCAAAATGGATGTCAGAAAAAAAACACTGAAACTTGCTCTCCAGCATAGAGATGCTAAAGCAAATGGAAGAAATGAAGAGGTACAAGAGCTGAACAGAAAATTTCAAAGGTCAGCTCAAGAAGACAGAGTCGAATATTACAATGAAATGCACAAAGATCTGGAATCAGAAAACCAAAAGGGACAAACATGCTCAGCATTTCTCAAGCTGGGGGAACTGAAGAAAAAATTCAAGCCTTGAGTTGCATAATTGAAGGATTCTCTGGGCAAATTATTGAATGATGCAGAAAGCATCAAAAGAAGTTGGAAGGAATACACAGAGTCATTGTACCAAAACGAAATGGTTGATGATCATATGCTTCCTCTTGAAATGGTTAAACAAGACCCAGTGATACTGAAGGAGGGAGTCCAAGGTGCATTGAAGGAAAATTGGCAAAGAACAAGGCACCAGGAATTGCTGGAATAAAAACTGAAATCTTTCAAGAATGTGAGGCAGCGCTGGAGGCATTTACTCATCTATGCCAAGAAATATGGAAGACAACTATCTGGCCAACTGATTGGAAGAGATCCATATTTGTGCCCACTCCAAAGAGACGTGACTCAATGGAATGCGGAAATCATTGGACAATCTCTTTGATATCCCATGCAAGTAAAGTTTTACCAAAGGTAATAAAGAAATGGCTGCAAGCATTCATTGACAGAGAACTTCCAGAGGTTCGTAATGAGGGATATCATTGCTGATATCTGATGGATCTTGGCTGAAAGCAGAGAACACCAGAAAGATGTTTACCTGTGCTTTATTGACTACGCAGTGGCTTTAGATTGGATAATGACAAACTATGAACAACATTGTGAAGTGTGAGTATTCCAGAACACTTAATTGTGCTCATGAGGAATCTGTACATGGACCAAGAGGCAGTTGTTCGAACAGAACGTGGGAACACTGAGTGGTTTAAAATTTAAAAAGTTGTACAACTGGGGTGTATTCTTTCACCATACTTATTCAACCCGTATCCTGTGCAGTTAATCCGAGAAGTTGGGTTATATGAAGAAAAAAGTGACATCAGGATTGGAGGAAGACTCATTAACAACCTGCGATATGCAAATGATACAACTTTGTTTGCTAAAAGTGAAGAGGACTTAAAACATTTACTGATGAAAATCAAAGAACACAGCCTTCGATATGGATTGCATCTCTATGTAAAGAAAACAAAAATCCTCACCACTGGACCAATAAACAATATTCTTGTCAATGGAGAAAAGATTTGTCAAGGACTTCATTCTTGGGTCAACTATCAACACTTAGGGAAGCAGCAGTCAAGAAATCAGACAACGTATTGCATTGCATTAGGCAAATCTGCTGCACAAGACCTTATTAAGGTGTTGAGGAGCAAAGATGTCAGCTTGAGGATTAAGGTGTGCCTGACCCAAGCCATGGTATTTTCAATAACCTCATATGCATGCAAAAGCTGGACAGTGAATAAGGAAGACCGTAAAAGAATTGAT
>NW_006408610.1:754950-765623 GCF_000296735.1 Chrysochloris asiatica | reverse complement strand
TGTTGTTGTTGTTGAGTGCTGTCGAGTCGATTCCGACCCATAGCGACCCTGTATAGGGTTTCCAAGGAGCAGCTGGTGAGATTGGAAATTGATAGGCGGGCCTTATTACTGGGTGCCTCTGGTTGAACTTGAACTGCCCATTTTTCCAGTTAGCAGCCGAGTACCCTAAACATTTGCACCCTCTGAAATTTGTATACTAAAAGTTTTTAAAAAATTGTTCTGTACCTAATTATGAGTAAATTTAAGAAAAAATAATTCCAGAAAACATATTTTTCATAATTAAAATGCTAAACTTTAAAAAGATTACTGTAAACTGTTAGACTGTAAGTTAAATTACTTGCATTTGGTGTCTAAGATCCCTTTCTGGTTTTGACTGATTAGCACCATTGAACAAAGTTTTTTCTTCACTGGGGGGGGGGGTCTTCTGTGTCACCTGCTACTGAAGGTGGTATTTTGCATTTATGACAAAGCATTAGGGAACCTATTGAAAGGAAAACAAAGTCAAAGATTTGTATTTAGTTAGCATTCTTATAGGGATATTAATCTGATTTATTATTGTATTGACTTGCAGTTGAAATTGATTTGTTGACTAATAAGCAGGTACCAAGGAAATAATTTATGTGAAGAGTGAAGCAACACTTTCAAGGTCATTTGAGAGCTCTTGTTACTGTGGTCATTGACAGATGGGAAGGAATATTTATCATAATTCAGAAGCTGTGGAAATGGTATGAAGGAACATGACGTTTTTCAGAATCCATGGTCTAACTTTGATGAATGAGATTGAACTCTTTAATTCACATGCAAATTTTAATTTCTTTTGAAAGAGGAAAGAGAGCCAATTTTGGTGTGGGTCTAAAAGAAAATTTATTGCATAAGGTGAATTTAGTAAAATGATACTGCCTGCCAATCTGTCTACTAAGGGCCTTGTCTGCATTTAAAGTGAAGTAAATTGACTGTGTTTTTAATATTATAATCAATGTCATATGACATTTCTATTCATGATTAAAAACTGCTGTATTTTATTACTAAAGAGGTTAAAGTTAGTGATTTAGTTTAAGTACAGAAATGTAATATACATTTTATTGTTACAAAATGTATATTGAAATAGGCATAGGTGACTTTAATTATATATTTGTCTTTTTGAGAAGATATTGGAAAGATTTTATAGCTCATTCCTGCTTTTTTTCTTGTTGTTAAAATACCAAAGGTCCTCTCCCTTCTCCTACTGTGTTTCCAAAGGTGATGGGGTAGGAAAGGGGTAATAGGTTTAAATTATTGTTACTGCTTATGTTATGGGTGGGCTTGTTGTAAGGGTGAAATCCATAACTGTCTGTTTGATTCCAACTCATTGTGACTCTGTAGGATTGAGTAGAACCGTCCCATAAGGGTGTTCAAGGCTGTAATCTTTTATGGGAGCAGACTGCTACACCTTTCTCCTGCAGGGTGAAATAGGGAGTTAAATTCCATCTTTTTTTTTCTTCTTCTAACACTTTTGGTAGTTTATTACATGTGGGTTAACGCTCCAGACTGCAAACCCGCTTGAACTGCATGGTCGGCAGTTGAAGCTCACCAGCTGCTCCTCGGAAACCCTATACAGGCTCGCTATGGGTCGGAACTCTATGGCACTTCACAACAACAACAACAACAACAACAACAATAGTTAAATCATACCAGGCACTCTTAAGCAGTGAAATGGCACGTCACAACAACAACAACAACAGTTCAATCATACCAGGCACTCTTAAGCAGTGAATTACTTTGGTTACTCTAAAAAGACTGAACAGCAACAGCAGTGTAAAAAATTGTTAAGATTTAATAAAAGAAGGAGCAAAAATATGTTTATTAGATTTAGCTATAATGAAATTATTGGTTACTTTGAAGAGATGGGATTCATCGCTGTAGTGGAAGTGAAAGCCCATTTGCTCTGAGTAAAGGCAGTGAAAAGAAGAAAGGTGGTAGAGCTTGTGTGTGTGGATATTATTTTGAAGAAGTTTGACTCAGCAAATGGCGTCTTAACTCATGAGTGGCATCTAAGGTGCAGCTATTGGTCTCTCTCTGACTGGAGAAAAGAAGAGCAATGAAAATAAAAAATACATGGAAGCAATTAGTCCAGTGGACTGGTGGACCATGCGAACCTCAGTCTCCAAAACCCTGAGACCAGAAGAATGAGACAGTGTCCACCTACCACTACCAATTGTTCTGAAAGGGATCACAATAGAAGGTGCTGGAGAGAGTGAGAGGGAATGTAGAACAAAACTCAAAACAATAAATATAAAAAAAGACCAGACTTGTTGGTCCTATAGAACTGATGAAACCCCGGAGACTGTGGCCATTCAGGTCTGGAAATGAATTCACGTCAGGCTTAATTTTTAGCCAAGTAATAGACAAGTATATAGGAGAAACAATAACACTGGGAAGGTATACACACCTTAGAAGAATCAAACATTTGAGGTCCAAAGAGCAGCATTTTCTTTAGGACAAAGTTCAGAAGGCTTAGAAAATGAAAACTGGAAATAGGAAATACAGGGAGGAGGTGGAATAAGATGCTTTATTATGAGGATTCCTGGTGTGGCACTGTAGGATAAACACTGTAATCCACAAGGTCAGCAGTTCAAGTCCATCAGTGGCTCCTTTGGTTGGAATCAACTCAATGGCACTTTAAAAGCAACAACAGTATTGTGAGGACTGCAACTGAGATGAAACAAGATGTATAGAAATTGTGGAATGGACAGCTGATCTGCTCTGTAACCTGTCACCCCATTCACAACGAACAAAAGACATTTGGCTCAAGAAGCATGATGTGTAAAACCCAGTTAACTTTTTATGGGTGTGTGGCTATAAACTTTTCATATTTTACTTTTTGGAACTAAGTCTGGACAATAGTAAATTTTCTAAAAGCATGTTAGAGTATAGGAATACCTTAAAGATTTTGTGGGTTCAGTTTCAGACCTCCGCAATGAAGTGAGTATCGCAATACAGTGAGTCACATGATTTTTTGGAGGGGTCCCAGTGTATATATGAGGGGGCTTCAAAAAGTTTATGGAATAATGAAATAGATAATAGAATTTTTCCACAAACTTTTTGAAGCCCTCTTTGTAAAATATATGTTTACATTACCCTGTAGTCTATGTAGCAGTATGAAAAAGCTTGAAATATTGTGAGAATTACCAAAGTGTGACACACAGACATGAAGTGAACATCTGCCAGGGGAAAATGTTGCCGATAGACTTAACTGAATGCAGGATTGCCATAAACCTTCAATTTGCAAATACACAGTATCTTCAAAGCACAATAAAACGAGGCATGCCTCATCTGTTTTAGTAATTTAACAAGTGTCATGTGCTATTCTTGGTAGATAGACCGTTGCTTTTTAGATTTTGTGCGTATACTTTTTACTTAAGTCACCATTCATTTTAGGGAGTGCAGTGGCTGTACACGAACAACACTGGACTGTAAACCACAAGATCCGTGGCTCAACCCTACCAGATGCTCTGTGGAGAAAGCTGAGACTTTCTGCTCCCTTGAAGATTTAAAAGCTTTGGAAACCCTGACTCATCAGCACTTAACAACAACAACATTTTAAGTGTGAAAAATGTAGCAGAAAAGGATATAGGGCATTTGGGGAGCATGTAATGGAGTCCTGGTATGGCGCTGTAGAGTAAGCACTGGACTGCTTGCTAACCGTAATGTAGGCGGTTCCAACTCACCAGCCTCTCCTTGGAAACTCTATATAGGGTCACTGTGAGTTGGAACTGACTCAGTGGCACACAGCAATAATGGGGAAGGGGGTTAGTTTATTCGGGGGCTAGGGAAACTGAAAGGGTATCTGAAGTTATGCTGTAAACTAAAGTGTTTTGTAACCATTGTTATTGGCTGATAAAGTAATAAGAGTGAAGGATTTAATTTAGATTAAAAAGTTACATCATTTTTGAGTTTGGTCTGTCTTAAATCAACTCATTATTCTATAGTGGATTTAGTATATGTTCATTTCATATGCTTTCTTATTAGACATATTTTGCTTTGTGGCGTTATTTTCAGAATCAAGCTAGAATCAGAATGAATAAAAAATTAGTCACACTAATTTATTGGTTATTCAAAACCACGAACCTAAAAGTTCATGTACATTCTGCCTAAAGTAAAGGGGAACAACCTGAAGAAGGCCTGAAAATTAACAAAAAGTAGTTCTGGAATAATTGGACAAAAGGAAGCTCTGTGATTCGTTTGGAGTCTTGGTGTAGCGCTGTGGGTTAATGCTCTGGACTGCAAAGTCAGTCTGATCCTGAATCAAGTAGCTCAAGCTCACCAGCCACTCCTTGGAAACCCTATACAGGGTCGCTATGGGTTGGAACCAATTTAACAGCACTTAACAACAACAACGATTCCTTTACTTCAGTTTGGAACAAGTTTGAGGGATCATTCCAGCTATGGACTCAGCTGAGCTCTTCGTTGTGACTGCAATGCAGTACTGCAGTTTAACTCTTCTCACCACCCATGTGTACTTTCTTGTTGTTAGTCGTTGTTAGCTGCCATCGAATCAGTTTTGACTTAATAGCAACCCTGTGTACAACAGAACGAAACACTGCCCAGTCCTGCACCAGCCTCGTAACTGTTACGTTTGAGCCCATTGTTGCTGCCGCTCTGTCACTCCATCTTGTTGGGGGTCTTCCTCTCTTTTTTTGACCCTCTACTTTTCGAAGCATGATATCCTTCTCCAGGGTCTGGTCCCTCCTGTCAACATGTCCTAAATATGAGAGGTGAGATGTAGCCATCTTTTCTTTTAATAAGCATTCTGGCTGTCTATCTTCCAGGACAGATCTGTTTGTTCTTCTGGCAGCCCATGGTACTGTCAATATTCTCCTCCAACACCATAATTCAAGTCCATTGTTTTTATTTCTGTTCTTCCTTATTCATTGCCCGACTTTGATGTGCATATGAAGCAATTGAAAATCCCATGGCCTGGGTCAGACTTACCTTAAAGATGACATCTTTGTTTTTGAACCTATAAAGAGGACTTTTGCAGCAATTTTATGTTGTTGTTGTCAAGAGCTGTCGAGTTGGTTCAACTCATAGTGACCCTGAATAGGGTTTCCAAGGAGTGGCTGGTAGTTTTGAAGCACCAACCTTGTGGTTAGCAGTCCAGTGCTTATCCTACAGTGCCACATCAGGACTCCTAGTATTATGGTGGTTGTTAAGTGCCATCGAGGTGGTTCGGACTCACAGCAGCCCTGTATAGGGTTTCTGAGAAGCAGCGGCGGGTAAGCTTACACCACCCACTTGGCAGTTCTAACAGACTTTGTAGTCCAGCACATTAACCCACAGCGCCACACCAGGACTCTTGTTTTATTTTTCCATTCAATTCTGTCAGTGTCTGTTTCATATATTTTTGAAGCCCTCTTTGTAAAATATATGTTTACATTATCCTGTAGTCTATGTAGCATTATGAAAAAGCTTGAAATATTGTGAGAATTACCGAAGTGTGACACACAGACATGAAGTGAGCATCTGCTAGGGGAAAATGTTGCCGATAGACTTTGTGAGTATGAAAAAGCTTGAAATATTGTGAGAATTACCGAAGTGTGACACACAGACATGAAGTGAGCATCTGCTAGGGGAAAATGTTGCCGATAGACTTTGTGTCTGAAAGATTTTGACTTAAAAATCTATTTTGTGTAGATAACCTCAGCTCTTTCTTGGTTATTATTTGCATGGAATGTTTCCTTCATCCTTTCTCATTCAGCCTATTTATATCTTCGGATCTAAAGTGGGTCTCTTGTAGACAGTATACAGTTAGTTGGCTCTTGTTTTCTTACTTGCTCTGCCAGTCTCTGCCTCTTGACTGAACTGTTGAATCCATTTACATTTAAGGTAACTACTGATGAGAAAGAACTGCCATTTTGTTGTTTTTTGTGCTGCACAAAGGCTTTCGATTGTGTGGATCATGACAAGCTATGGACAACATTGCAAAGTATGAGTATTCCTGAACACTTAATTGTGCTCATGGGTTGAATGTGTCTTAAATGCATTCTTTTGTTATTGTGTACTCTTATGCTTCTCCTATTTTTGAAAAAATTTTTTAGAGAGTGTGCAGTCTTTCCCTGGGTGTTCTAAAAACCTCAACAATTCCTGAGGAAGACTGTCTAATTTATTTTATGATAGAACTATACAGAAACTATGGGCCTTCTGCCACCAAATCTTGGATTTATTCCTCAAGTGATGATGGAAATCTCATAATTTTTATGGTAAATGATGTATGAAACATAATAAAAACTAAGGTGTCTGATATATATTGGCAATAAATAGTTTCTTACTGGCAGCTCTTGTGAAATGTGATTTAAATAATAGATTGTCATTGGATCTTAATTACAAAGTCCTTTATAAGAGAAGGAGCCCTGAGGTGCAGAGGTTACAGTGATTTGCTGTTCACTGAAAGGTCGGCGGTTAGAATCCACCAGCCACTCTGAGAGAGAAAGATGTGGCAGTGTGTTTCCATAACGATTTACAGCCTTGGAAACCTTAGAGGATCACTATGAGTCAGAATTGACTTGTTGGCAATGGATTTGATTTGGTTTTATGAGATATTGTATTTTTCTGATTGGGAAGAAAAAAAAAAGTACCAGCTCATATAATTAATTCTACAAAGACATATTGAAAAAAGTATTAGACTCTGGTGATACAAAACTGAGCAGACATGGTATTTGCCTTTCTAAAACTTTCATTCCATTCCAGGAATTGTAAATTGTTGTAAAGTGTTATCATTTTTCTGGAAAATGATTTGTGGCAGTCAATATCAAAACCCTTAAAAATATACCTACCTCTTAATTTAGCACTTCTACTTCTAGGAATTTGTCATAAGAAAATAATCTAAGATGTGAACAAAAGTTTCTAACCTTAACTTTAATTCTTTTCCTTCTTACTGGAAATGATTTTTTATGAAAAAGAAAAAAGCTATTATAGGTACTTGATTTTGTAGCAACAAAGGTGGACTCATTTTCTCTTTTTTCCCTTTCATTCAGTAAATGAAAGAAGAGGGAGAAAACAAGAAATGTTCATCTACCTATATACATACATTGATTTCTTCTCACATATTCTACTTGTGGTATCTTCCTCTGCTTCCTCACTCTCGGCTTTATGTGGCCTTGGAAGTATTTTTCCCCTGGAAGTCCTGTTGACTCAGAAGTAGAATTTTGAACTCTGGCTCTATGATTAGGTTCAACCGGGGTAGAAGTGGTTTACAGCGCTAAGAGAAGGTTGGGGATGAAGTGGTAGAGGTAGGTAGTGGAGGGCTGAGAAAGGGCGCTATCCTATTGAATGTTGGATAGAATCTGAAATGCTGTCTGATGGAAGGAGAGCAGCTACAATAAATTCTAATCAGCTTTCAATCAGAAGGGTTTTGGAAGGAACTCTGAATCTGTTGAGGATGTGTGTAAAGATTTAGCTACAAGATCTTCTCTCTTCATTGTTTATAATAATAAAGTTACTAATTACACAAATGTCTATTGAGATTGATTAAACTGGTATACTTATGTTTTATGCCAATAAAAAGGTGAAAAATATTAGAATATAGCAATTGGCATTTACAGTGTGGTTGGTGAAAAATGTGTTTTGTAAAATCTGTATATTGTGTAGCCACCATAATAGTCCCTTGCCTTTCTGTCTTCATTCACATCCGCCTTGTAAATTTCCATCTCTGGGTAAATTTCATACTGTGGTTTCTTCATTTCAACTGTAGAACGGAAGATTCTTGCTGAATTAAACCACAAAACCGTGCCCTTTGCCCCTCAGTGCCTCTCTTTCTCACTTCTCATTGCCATTCCAGCAAGGATAACCAAAACCCCTTTGTTGTGTTGATTCTGACTCATAGTGACCCTACAGAACAAAATAGAACTGCCTCACAGGGTTCTTGATCAGTCTTTGTGGAAGCAGACAAGCTGATGGGTTCAAGCTGCCAGCTTTTTAGTTAGCAGGCAAGTGCTGTAACCACTGTACCAGCAGGACTTTTTCTTAGCGGATGCTTCCAAAATCTTCTTTCCTCCTGTGTGTGGTATTGGGAGCATCTAAACCTTCCTCTCCATCTCTACCTGACCATGTACTTCATGATCTACAGCTTCCAACATTTTGGAACTCATTAGCATTTGAAACAGTTCTGTCTTTTGTAATAATAGTTTGTTATGTGAACATGCTGCTGTTGTTCAGTGGCATCGAGTCGGTTCTGACCAATAGTGAACCCCGTACAGGGTTTCCAAGTAGTAGCTGGTGGGTTTGAACCTTGCAGTCCAAAAACAGTTTTTTATCCGTCATTTTGCTGTTGAATGCATTTTGCCTGAAACAATGGAAATCAATTTTAGTAATTGATTTCAAGCCAATTATTTCTAGATAATACTGTATTCTTTAGCAGTATTGCTGTAACTGAATAATTGATAGTAGAATGCAACCAGTTCTTAGTTTGATGTAGTCAATATGTTCCATTGAATAATTTTAAATTTAGGTATTTGAAGGGACTTCAGAAGTTTATGGAAAGATTCCATTTTGCCATAAACGTTTTGAAGCCCCTTCAAATTTAGCAGTCTCGCCTTGGATATAGGTTAGTGAGAAGGTTATTTTGAAATAATTCTTTTCTTTTCTAAGAATAGAAAATTAATTCACTTTTTCCATTTTTGCTAGGTAAGAAGATTATTAATGGTAGAATGATCAACATAAATAGCCTTAATTTTGCTGTTGAGCAAATATTTTATCAATATAAACGTACAGCTGAATACAGTGTACAGAACAGTTTTCGTTAAAGCACCCATGTTTAGCAAGTAGACTTAAAAAACAACAACTGTATGACAATATTCTTTTCCTTTTCTTTTTAGGTTTCATTGCTACGATTTCAGAGTACCTTGGTAATAGCTGAACATACAAATGATACCCTAGCACCCATTACATTAAATACCATCACTGCAGCCAAACGTCTTGGAGGTGAAGTGTCCTGCTTAGTAGCTGGAACCAAATGTGACAAGGTGAGAAATTTTTAAGGTCAGCAATAGCAAATATAATCTCCATCAAGAGACAGGGAAAGATGGCAACAAAGAATTATGCTGGGGATGTAACCCAAACTGGTCTCTAATGCTCATTAAATGGCCAATGTCACAACTATTACTATGTTTGAAAAAGGAACTAAAAGGTTTGCTCACTAAGCATTTTATCTTGTAAAATGAAGTAGTGCTTGATTTAGCTCCACTGGCACCATCATGTGCCATCAGGTACCAAGCAGAATGATAAGAGTTGAGTCTCCTTAGAGGTTAATAGCCGATACCTTTTTATAATGATGAATATACTTGCTAATTGCATTTAATTCCTGAAAGTGGTAAATCTGGACAGAGTATCACAGGTGCTACTACTTTCTAACTGGTATAAGAATTCAAATATAAATACTGTTGTTTTAAAACTAAGCTGGTGCTAGGAGATACTCTTTTTGTTTGAGGTTTTGGGGGTTGGGGTGGGGACGAGTGAGAGTGGTTTGTGTTGTTGAAATAAAATGACAGCTTTGGATACTAACCCCACAGAAACAGGTTATAATATTGTTTGCAGGGTCTGTGCCAGTGGGCTGCAGAAATCATACTTCAGTTAAGTTTTTACACAGCTTGAGCCACCAATTCTTAAAAACCCTTCCTTCTAGCCATACGGAAGCTGTTGAGTTACTGTAATTGGGAGGTTGGAACTCACAAAGAGGAATCTGGAAAGAGCGTGTTTTTCCTAGAGCATTCTGTGTACTTACTTTTTATTTAATGGCATTGATGCACAGCACGTTAATGCAGGTTCAGAACGCTAAGGTTACTTCTATTTTATGTTTTATATGAAATTGGTATCTTGAATGAATTTTAGCAGGTTTATGGTTAAGTTACACAATTTATTATTTTTTTTTAAAGTTACATAATTTCTCAAACCTAAGTCCTAACACCTATTAAATCTTACAGTGTTTGTTCAGTGCTGACTGGGAGTGACGCTGTATAGGGTTTCCAAGGAGCAGCTGGTGGGTTTGAACTACTGACTTTGTGGTTCGCAGTCCAGTGCTGATCCTACAGCCCCACCCTGGGAGTCATAGTCTTATATAAATATTGTAGAGTAGTACGGCTAACCTATCGTTTCAGTTGTCCTGCTTTCAGATACACACGTTTGTTTTAAAAGCCCCCACTGTTGTTTTAATACTTTTTTTTAGTATATGACTTTAAAATATTTGAAATGATATTTTACGAGGGGGCTACAAAAACTTCATGGCAAATGAAATGAAAAGATAACGTAATTTTTCTACAAACTTTTTGAAGCCCCTTTGCTATTTATATTACTTTGTGAAAAAGTAAAACAGAAATAATATTTTCTATTCAATTACTACCTTGTTATATTAAATTTTACATTAAAAAAAAAAAATTCGGTACCTGTATAAAGAGACTGTAAAATAGCCTTGTTATTAAGCGCTTTTGAGTTGGTTACGACTGTTAGTGACCTTATATAGGATTTCCAAGGAGTGACTGGTGAGCTTTAACTGTCGACCTTGCAGCCCAAACTGACCTTGCAGTCCAGTGCTTATCCTACAGCACCACACTGTTGTTGTTAAGTACTGTAGAGTCAGTTCCGACTCATAGTAACCCTGCAAAGGATTTCTGAGGCTGTAAATCTTTACGGGAGCAGAACGC
>NW_006408610.1:744328-754636 GCF_000296735.1 Chrysochloris asiatica | reverse complement strand
AAAACAAAAAACCACTCAAGCATATATAATAATTTACACCTCTAAAGGGCACATTCTGCAAGTTAGCCTCCTTGATACCATCTCTTAGTCCCTCTCTTCCCATGAATCTAGAGTCCTCAGCTGCTCCCCATCTCTATGACCCCATCTCCATGACCCCATCTCTGCCTCCATCTCTGGTGTTGCTGTTTCTCTGGATAAGGACACGTATTCTGCTTGTGCTCTTCTCCTTTGATGGTCCTAGGATCCGCCATTTCTGGACTGTTAAGATTTAACCACTCCCCTGTTTTTTTACAAAACTCCTACCTTTACAATTTTGACAGTCGCAATTAGTCATGATGACAATTATTCATTATTGAATCATATGAATCTTATCCCCATCTCTTTTCACCAGACCCATCTAGACACAATGAAAACTATTTAGTGGGGAATGCAGAAGTTTGTTTTTTTTTAAACAGTCAAACAAACATAAAAAGGTTTTCATGGAAAAGTTCTGTTCCATTTCATATCCAAGTCTGCTGTGGCGCTCCCTTGGAGTTAATTGGAATGTCTTCATTAGACATTCTCTTTAAGTTAGAGAAGCCAAATAAAGATGCATCCCTAATAAAGTGATGATGGTTAGTGAGGGCAACTGTAGCACAAACTAACCTGCCAGTGAACACTTGGTTTAAATCTTAGGTGGTTCAGTAGAGGTACTTCTGCACTGTGCCTTTTCTTCATTAAATTTTGCTGCAACTTTGCAATCTGTGGAAGGGATCAGGAGGCTCAGCCTCTGATGCTAACTCAGTAGTGAATCAGCCTGGAGACAGGCAAGGAAACAGACAATGGCAATATGGCTGACATGTTTGTTACAGCGGAAATCAGTGTGCTGTAACTAAAGATACTCAAACGGGACTGGGGTTCTAATCACCTCCAGTATCCAGAAACTCGGTGAGAAGCCAGAAAGCTTTTACAGAACCCTATCCTTGATTTCAAACAAATAAACAAACAAACAAACAAAAATGAGAAGTTGAAATAGAAATTTTGCAATTTCACAGTTAAATTATCTGGATATAAGGACAGGAAATCAGTTGTGGACAATGGGCTGCTCTAGAAAATTGTCTCTGTTGCCCAGAGTACACTGATTTAAATATCAGCAGAGCTTATTATTGCTAAAGAAAGTGTAGGAGTCTGTGAAGTAGTGTGGTTAAGTCATGTTCTTTATCTCTAAGAAACCATAAGTTTGAAGTGTACTGACTGTGTGAGACAAAACCAAACTGCTGCCTTCTTTTCTCCCTTTTTAAAATGATGAATTTACAGTTATATTCAACCAAAAGTTAAAAAAAAAGCACAAGCGACAATTACATTTGAATGGAGAGCCGTGCTGACTTTGGCAGGAATCTTCATTGAAAATCCTCTGTAGTAGCCCTGTGTAAGGTAAATTGGTAGTTCTTACTTTTGGCGTAAGATTTTCTTTGTAAAAAAAAAAATAAAAATGTTCCTTTTATTCTTTATAGTTCTTTTTCTAATAAAATCATTGTTGAAAGTTGGCCATCATGTTTGTCATGGTTGCCTCTATCTGTATATTTCTGCTGAATGAATAATTAAAAACTTTTAATCACAGGTGGCACAGGATCTTTGCAAAGTAGCAGGTGTAGCAAAAGTTCTGGTGGCCCAGCATGATGCCTATAAAGGCTTACTTCCAGGTGAGATTTTTCCAGTGGAAAAAATGTCGTGTCTAAATTATGCTTTGCTTGAACATATGAATATGGGGCTATTATGAAACGTGCTTATCAAATGTGTTTAATTCTCAGAGGAACTGACACCATTGATTTTGTCAACTCAGAAGCAGTTTAATTACACACACATCTGTGCCGGAGCATCTGCCTTTGGAAAGGTGAGAAGATTCAGCATGTGGAATGTAATGTTACTGCTCTAAAAGGCTACACTTCATCTTGCCAACCAAAATATACAACAAACTTTATTTAGATAGCCAGCCCCGAGTCTTTTGAAATAATAAAATTTTGCTAAATGACAAAATTAAGATTTTTGTCATAATTTGTTTAAAATTCCCTTTCAGGTTTTCATATTTTTTTGTGGCGAAAACTCTATTTAGGCTACTTTTAAATGATTTTAAAAAACAATGTTGAATTCTTTGTGTGTGTGTGATTCAATGTTGAACTCTTTTTTAAGAGATGGCTTATTTGGGTCGCTGATGAATATTTAGAAAGGCTAAAATCCTACTTGGGGGATTTGGAAAGGACTGAGTGCTGGATCAAGATATCCTAAGGGTAAAGAAAGCTGTAATCTGATCTTGTGCATCGTGATATGTCTGAAGAAAGAATGTGCTAGCAGATGGGTAGTAAGTAGTCTGTCTGAAGTTTTAAAATGTGGGGGGATGGGAGGAGCCCAAGAAAAGAAATTTGTCAGTGGGTCTTTCTTGCTCTATCTGTAGCCATGGGTATTATCCTAACTTCCTTTCCTTTTATTCTATATGTACTAAGCTGTAGTCTTTAGATTTTATTTTTACTTTTAAAAATCATAAAATAAGGTATATACAAATACTTTCCCTCTTTTTAGGTAGCCAGTGTCTAAATTGCCCATCCCTATCTACCCTGTATATAGAGGGGATGGGATTGATACTTGATATGAAGACTTTTTCCCTCTCAGTTGGTATTTTGAACTTGGTGTGGCACTGTGGGTTAAGCGCCAGACTGCAAAGCTGTTTGAACCACAAGGTCGGCGGTTCAAGCTCACCAGCTGCTCCTCGGAAACGCTATATAGGGTCACTATGGGTTGGAACCGACTCGATGGCACTTCACAACAACATCCATAAGTATAGGTCAAGTTCATCAAACGGCAGCACTGTACATGTGTTTTCCTTTATCAAAAATTGTTTTTTCATCCTCCTCTAGTTGAGTTCTGATTATCAAGCCATCGAGACTAGGTCAGCTGGGAACTATCTGCAAGTGTAGGGGTTCTTGTGTGTCTCCCGCCACTTCACCCTCAGCTTTAGCCCTCCTTGGCTATGTCCTTATGTATTGTTTAATTTTATATTTCTCTAATTGCTGGTGAGACTGAACATCTTTCCATATATTTACGAGTTGTTTTTAGTTCTTCTGTAATTTTCCTTTTTTTCCCCATTTAAACTCATATTTCCATTACATTTGGTATTTTTTGTTTTTAAGTTTTTGTTGTGAATTGAGCCACAGTTTACATGGGAGAACGTCAGCTTTGCGTTTATCCTATTCGTATTTCGTTTCATTGCAGTGATTACAGTCCCCTCCATGCCTCAGCATATCTTCATTCAACAGCATTTACTTCCATTCACTCTGTTTTTTTTTTTTTTGGATGTACAGCGAAGCACTCAGGAATATATAACCTGTCAAACAACCAAAGGGTATATACCCTGCAAGCCTGCCCCCAACTGCCAGCACACAGCCCCTCTCCCTCCCTGAGTTCAGAGTCCCCAGCCACTCCATCTCTCCATGTCATCGTCTCTGCCTCCATCTCTGGCTTTGCTTCTTCTCTAGATAGGGTCTCGCACTCTGTTCTTCTCCCTTGTTGGTCCCAGGGTCCTCCAATCCAGGACTGCAAGATCAACCACTCCCCTCCTTTTGTTAAAAAATGTCTACCTTTACATTTTCAGCACTAACAATCAGTCCTGATAGCAATTATTCACTATTGAACCATAAGAGTGCTATTCCCATCTTCTTTCACCAGCCCCATCCAGACAGGTTGGTAACCACTCAGTGGAGCTTCTACCATCCCCCACACCCTCTGAAACTAGGCTTCCTCTTGAAAACCTGTAAGCCAGTCACTTCGTGCCTTTGTAGCCCCTCCCCCCCATTTTGGGTAGCCAATGTCTAAGTTGCCCATCCTTGTCAACTTTGTGTACCGAGGGGTGGGAATGATCCTTGCTGTAAAGATTTGTTCCCTCTTTTAAGCTACTACATCCATAAGCACAGGTCAAGTTCATCAAATTATAGTGGATTACACTTTTTTTCCTCTTCTTTGTTCCTCTAGTCGAGTTTTTATCACCCAGCCATTGAAGTTAGGTCAAATGGGTACTATCTGCACATACGGTGTTCTTGTGCATCTCCCCTCACTTCATCTCAGCTGGATGATTCACTCTCCGCTGTAGTCCTCTGTGGCTGTATTCCCTGGGCTTAGAATTCCCCAGGTCTCGCTGTACTGCTGGCCAACCAGGTCTCAATCCAAGTTGGCAAGAGTCCATTAAATGTGGTCGAACTTGGCTCACAGTTTCATTACTGTTTTTCCCCCACTTCCTATTATTGGTAGACCAAAGGTCACCAGCAAGATTACATGCCTGCTCGTGTATTCTCTTTGAGTTTCAGTCTTGGAAGGAGATTTGTCCTGATTTGATTGCTTGCCTTGGGCTGCCCAGTGAACAACTTGCTTGTTCTTGTAATAGTCAGTTTGACTGTTGTTGTTGTTTTTTATTTTTCCTGTTGGTCTTTCAACAAGTATCTTCTGTTCTTCTAGCCACTCCAGGCTGGTCTGCTTGTCTTTTCAAGTGGAAATTTCGCACTCCAGAAGATTCTGGATGGGGATCAGGATTCCACTTACGGTCTTATGCATGCATTTGATTTTTAAATATGAGTTTATGAAATAAGATATGAATGAACCGTTTCGTCAGCTACCCATTGAGTGACAGTAATAATCAGGCTTGAATATATTGCTCTTGTTTTCTTGCAAAATGTGTAGTATTTGGTGAATAATCTTTCTTTGGTCCAGTATTGCTTCTAGACATGAAGAATCACTTCAAAATATTCAGGGACTTTGTACACTTGCCATGGTCAGTTGCATGGAAGTCTACAAAGAAACAGAAGATGGTGACATGACTTATAGGACCCTACTAAAATAGACACCAGTATCTAAGAAGCTTATTTTTAACTTCAAGAATTCTCAGTTTGAGCTCATTAAATTTGCTCATTTAAGGCCAATATAAATAAATGACTTAGGGTGACTTTGTAGGCAATAACAGAATTTTCAACCTACAGCATAAACACACAAGTTTAATGGACTATTATTCGTGTATTAAGTTGTCACATTACTGACTATCATAAGTTACTCAGTTTTTATGTGGCATTTAGTAATTGTTAGATAAGATGGTGCAATAGAAATATGTGACATTGGGCTAGTCATTTACCTTCCTGAAGGCGGTCTCTCTCTCCCTGGAGATGGTTAAGTCAAAGGTTTGATATCCGATGACTACTTACTGTGCTCTGGGATGTTGCAAAAGGATTACTGCAATAAATGAGCATTGAGCTAAAAGGTCTTTGTGAATCATTTCATCTCTGAGAATTTCTATTCTATCTTGGATGACATAAACATTTTCCTGTGTCTGGGGTTTCTGTGGTGACAGTGTACCTGAAAGATTGTTGGAGCAAGGAATGATGTTTGCTGTGTCTTATTAGACAGATTTTAATAATCTTCTGGCCTTGATTGCTGTTTTGTGGTTTATGAGTCACATAGTAATAAGTAATGCTGCAGCCCCTAAATGGGTTTGAAATGAGAGCCCATCAGATGAAGTTAAACAATTTACTCTACAATAATCCTTCACTAAGTGTAGTTTTGATGTAACACTTTTCATATTGAATTTTTAAATCTGAAGATGAAAACGACAGTGAGTTATTGCTTCCTTGCATGTGGTCAAGTCTGTTGGATAGTGTAGAGATGTGTCCGTGTACCATCCACCCTTTGAGAGCAGTTAGATGGAAGACCATACACCAAAAACATATCCGCTGTGGGTTGGTGCACTGGACTGCAAAATCAGTTTGAACCGCAAGGTCAGCCGCTCTTTGGAAATCCTATACAGGATTGCTATGGGTCACTATTGACTCGATGGCACTTAACAACAACATGGTAATTATTTTTTTTTCAAGTTGTACTAAAATAAAACGAGGGATAATGAAATGTTAAATGCAATTAAATTTCAAGCAGTTAAGAAAGTTCCAAATTTTAAAAAATGGAACTTTGCAGAACATAACGTTTGTGAGAGCATCTGCTCAGTCAGATAGCAGTATTCTAATGTTACTCTTGAACAGAAAATGAAGGTTTTCAGTGCTCACCAATCTAGTTTGTTTTCGAAGTACTCGTTACTTCCATTATGTACTGCTGATGTTGCAGTTCAAACCAACCTGTATTCCAGCGCATTATCCTGCAGCACCACACAGGACGTCATTGTGCCTATATCTGGAAGGATGCAGAATGAAGGAGTAACTAGAGGATTCTGTGGGATACTTCTTGTAGAGAGGGTTTGGGGTTGGAAGGGAGAGGAGCTTGTAGTGTGCCTACAGGAGGCAGTGTCATGCACCAAGTTCAGGAGAGGAGAGGGGGTAAACAGCAGAACTCAGCTTTCCAATTTGTGTGATACAGGCAACACTGTACTTATTTGTTATCGAATGTTTATGGATGATGTCATCATCTAAAAGCACCTTTGAATCCAGGAAGTATGATGTGTCAGTCTTAATTAACTTGGCTGTCTGTTGTAGAGCCCAGGAGTCATAGAATTGTAAACTTAGAAGGTAGGGATTGTTTTGCTCTCATTGTGAGGTGAGGTGACTGCAACTTGAGGGAAGTATGGTCTCAGCTAGGACCTATGCTAGTGAGGACAAGGCTATCTCGTGTATCCCAGAGATGTCATACGGTTCCATAAGTTCTATAAGGAAAGCACAGCAATATAGTCCTGCTGCACTCGTCATAGGTGCCACACAGATTGATCTTGACCTTCCTCATTGCCTTTTTGGGGGATGTGGGGGCTGGGAAGGCAGGTAGTATTTCATTATGTAGATGAATTTAATCCATTTAATCTATCTTCTGTTGATGGTTATTTAATTTTGATTTTTTTATAACATTAGTTTAAACAAAAAGTGAGTATGTCTGCTTTGAAATTGTTTTATATATATATTAAGTAAATATAACCAAAAACTAAACCTGTTGCCAGCAAGTTGATTCCAACTCAAAAGAACCGTGTAGGACTGAGTGGAACTGCCCTCATAGGGTTTCCAAGTCTGTCTTCTTCACATTGTTGTGGTGATTAAGTGCCTTCAAGTTGGTGCCAACTCATAATGACCCTGCATAGGATTTCTGAGGAGTGGCTGGTGGGTTTGAGCTGCTGACCTCATAGCTCGAACTGACCTTGCAGCCAGTGCCTTATCCTACAGCGCCACACTAGGACTCTACTTTTCACGTAGATCTCATAAAACTTCTCCTGTTGTTAACAGAATGATAGGCTTCCATTTAATCTCAAAGACTATTTTTAAAAACTGTGCTTGAGGTAGTTTGCCTAAGGATAAATGTGAAATGCTGAATATTTAAATTGACATCTGTACATAGACAATGACATTGCTGATAGTTTATAAACATTAATCGGCGTGTATGTGTGTAACAGCTGCTCATTTTGCTTTTAGAATCTTTTGCCCAGAGTAGCAGCCAAACTTGATGTTGCGCCAATTTCTGATATCATTGCAATCAAGTCACCTGACACATTTGTGAGAACCATTTATGCAGGTGAGTACCAAAAGAAGGTTATTAATCAACATATTAAATCGGCATATTTTAAAAGTAGAACTTAATTTTAAAGATAGGATTTAAAAACAAGTGATACAGTTGCTTTAAATTGACCTTCTTAAAGGTTTCTGGGTAAAATCTTAGTCCTATAATTACTGCTGAACTGTCATACAACATTCTTTGTGATGGATCCAGAGGACAGTTCTTTCCTTACTTGGTCATTCAGTTCACAGTGAGATTTTTTTCAATGGTCAGTAAAAGTTAGATTCGCTTGGAAAAAGTTAGATTACTTTTTAAAAGTAATAGTCTCAATCGCCTTTTCTTGTCTTATGCTATTTCCATCTGCATTAGGAAATTCATCTCAGTCTCTCCTGAGTTCATTGATCTCTTGCTAAGCATACTGGTGTCCATTGGGGTTGCAGGAGGTAGTGAACTCTGTTCTTTTTGATGAAAGTTGTGTATTTCAGTATAAATGGTTAATTCTCAAATCAAACCTTTTATCTTCAGTATTGTTTGAGGAGAAGGAAATATTTGGTCACCGTTAAGGTCGCTCTTAATGTGATTGGTAATCCATAAGAAATGCCTCAAATCCTTTTAAAATCTTGGCAGATTCACACTTCCTTTTCTCTATGCACTATCATGTTATCATGTTGTTTTCTCCTCCCATAGGACACATAATAGCTTTATTCTTATTAACTTGTTGTAGTTCATATTGTTGAGTTATTGATTTACTGATTGTGAGTTTTTTTTTTAAGATAAGGAAGCTTTGTTTATGTTCCTTTTAGGGAAAGTGTACCTTACTAATGTGTCTGCCTGTTCTAAGATTTTTGTTTCCAGCAAGGTCAGCACCTGCTTTATATATATATATAAATTTTTTTTTTTTTTTTGCTCAGAAATCAAAACAGGTGGTTTATTCATATGAAAGTGAAACAGAGTAATAAAATCAATAATTGAATTCAATTAATGGGTCATTCTATTGAGTCCATCCATATTACCAGAGAAAGGAGCTCTGGTAACGTAGTGGTTACAAATTGAGCTGCGAACCTTAAGGTCAGCAGTTCAAAACTACCAGTCGCTCGACAGCACTTAACAATAACAATATGTTACCAGAAAAATCCAACATTTCCCAATTAATATAACCAGGAAGAAAATAATAATTATAGCAACACTCATTTAACACTTATAATGAGATAAGTTTTATGCTAAATATTTAAGTCGGCTTATTTCAAATTTGCAATAATTTTATGACTTAGATCATATCTCTACATTTTACAGATGAGGAAGCCTTGGTTCTGAGATGTGCACCTGCTTTACTTTTTAAAACCTCCGGTGTTAAACAAATGTCCACTGATAAGTTTATTCACTGTTATGGTCTTGGTGGCACAATTGTTAAAGTGCTCAGCTTCAAACTGAAAGGTAGACAGTTTGAACCCACCATCTACTTCTCAGAAGAAGTGGCAGTCAGCGTCTATAAAGATTGTTGCTAAGTGCTGCTGATTTGGCTCTGACCCAATGCTACCCTGTATAGGGTTTCCGAGCAGTCTTCGGAATCCTCTGGAGCAGTTCTACTGTGTCGTACAAGGTTGCTATGAGTTTATCAACTCAGTGGGCTTTGTTTTTGGAGAGTACCTTACTAGTGTGTCTGCCTGTTTCTGTGTGTTTTTGTTTTGTTTTGTTTGTTTTTCACGTCTGTCCTATTTTTAAAAATCCACAAGGTCATCTTCAGTCAGCATATGTCCTATTTGAATTACTCCAAGGTTATACAAATATCCACTGATAACATTTTTCCATTGGTAATGGTCCTCTTTATCTTATATATAGTAGAGGTAGGAAAGCACTAGTCCATAGTAATGTTCTTACCTTGGCTTTGTGAAGTAAATTCTGTGAAGTAAGTTTCTTAAATACTTGTTTTGTTGCTATTTGAAGGATTCTGTTTTTTAAAAAGTAAACTGTGTTTTGTAGGAAATGCTTTGTGTACAGTGAAGTGTGATGAGAAAGTCAAGGTGTTTTCTGTCCGAGGAACATCTTTCGAAGCTGCAGCAACAAGCGGAGGTAGTGCCAGTTCAGAAAAGGGTGAGTGTTCATTTTCTCTTTTTGAATTCAGATTTTAACAGATTAGAGATGACTTTTGGCTCAATTTTGAGTGCAGAGTATTTAAGAGCTCCATCGAAATGATAACTTCAAACTTATAGAAGATCGTAAAAAATATTTGTAATATATGGCTTTTGCACTTTTGTAATATATGGCTTTTTTTACTAGCATAGTTGCTTTGGTGGATCAAGGAGGTAGGAAAGAGGGTCCATTAAGGTGAATGTGTTAGATTGATATTAATGTTTTCTATTCCATTCTCAATATTTTCATAATACTTGGGAGATTCTGTATAATAGAAGAATGTGATAGCAGTAAGTGTATAGCGGGTGTTTCACCGTAACACATACAAGTATCTTATTTGAACTCAATAGAAAGGGGCTTCTCTTAGTTATATAGCTAGAATCAGAAAATTAAATAACTCCTCAAAAGTCATACAGCTGATGAGGTGAAGGCTAGAATATAACCCCTTGACTCTTTACAAAACGGAGAAATTGAGATTAGAAGCACAGAAAATTCAAAGTAACTAAGAAATTTAAATGCATAGGAATATGCAAAATTTAAATGCATATAGGAATAAAACCTTCGCATTCCAATCACCAGTAATGATCAATAAATCTTGATTGCATGTTTGATCGATTTCAGATTGAAGAAGTTGGTAGAATTCTTCTATTTCATCTTCACTGGCTTTAGTGGTTGGTGCATAAA
>NW_006408610.1:730573-742493 GCF_000296735.1 Chrysochloris asiatica | reverse complement strand
ATGGCACCTGACAACAACAACAACAACATAGGAATAAAAAATAGGAATAACAAATTTAAATGCATAGACAATTACTCTTAAAAGTAATTGCCAATATAGAACTTCAAATTATAAGTCTTGTTTTGTTTTATATCATTGTGTGTAGCATCAAGTACTTCACCCGTTGGAATATCAGAATGGCTTGACCAGAAATTAACAAAAAGTGATCGACCTGAGCTAACTGGTGCCAAAGTGGTGGTATCTGGTGGTAAGTAAAATATTGTAATTGATGAATTTTAAAAGATAATGTAAACTTGAGAACTTGATTTTATTAGTATTTGTTTTAGAAGAATACAAATTTCTTTTCAAATATAAGAAGTAGTGATATGGAAAATGAAGTCAAAATTATGAGCATAATATATAATTTGGACTTTCTGTTGCAAATTCTTGTCACTGGCACCAGGGGGAGCATGGTGTAAATCTCATCTTCATAGCTTTGCAACTTGTATCTTTGTTTTGTTGACTCACTTCCATGTTAATCTGCAGTTAGTTTCTGAATCCAAGGGAAAAAAACAACAGTTTGGAATCTAAAAGTGCATTGTATGATTCCCATTTTTCGCTTTACTTTGAAAGGCTTTAGATGTCTTTAAAAGTCCAGGTCTCTAGATGTCTTTAAAAGTTTCTTCAGTTTTAATGTCTGAATTGGTAATACTGTACACTTGCTGCTTTTGTTTTTAATCTTGTTTGTCCTTGCCATTGGTAATGTTGATTACATTTTTCCTAAATTAAAATAAAATTGTTATTATGAATGTACACAGCAAAACGACAAGAACTCCACAGTTTCTGCATGTACAATTCAGTGACATTAATTGCATCCTTCGAGTTGTGCAAACATTATCACCCTCCTTTTCTTCCCTCCAAGGTTCCTGTCTAAATGTTTTAGTTGCTGTTGACAGTTTGATCCCATATAGTTCTTAAAAGAGCATAATGCTCAAAAGACTTTTTTTTACTAGTTTTGCTAAACTGGTGTTTGGTATTAAAATGACTTAAGGAGATGTTTTAAATTTAAGGTATCAAAAACCAAGGCAATGGTTTCAGAGAGACTTATCCATCATCCATGGCTCTTGAAATTCTGTTCTGTTTCTTTTTTTTGATCAGGATTCTTCTTTGGAATCTTTGATTGAAGTGTTCAGCAGTGATAGCCAGGCACTGTACAGTTTTTCTGGTCTCATGCAAAGGAGGCAGCTGTTGATGGAGGCAATCAGCCACACGTTCCAGATCCTCCTCCAATCCTGACTCTCCTTTGTCCTCTGTTGTTCCAACTGCATTGTTGTTGTTGTTGTTAAATACTGTCAAGTCAGTTCTCACTCATAGCAACCCTGTATGGGCTTCCAAGGGTGGCTGGTGAGTTTGAACCACTGACTTTATGGTTTAAACGACCCCTGTGATTCAAACTGACTTATGGTCTATAGCTTTATTCCACAGTGCCACAAATTATTGTGCCTTGGATGACTTCTTGCAAGCTTTAAAGACTCTAAGCACAACACAATGAACTAACAGTTTTAGACTCATTAACTGATATGTCCCATGTGCCATGACCCTAAACCTCCAAACCAAGGAACCAAATCCTGGTTGTACATAAGCAACCTTACAGCTATTCCTTTTTTTCCTTGTCAGAAAGATGAGGCGTTCTGCTCCCGTAACGATTTATAGCCTCGGAAATGCTGTGCAGGGTCACTATGAGTCGGAACCGACTCCATGGTACTTACCAACAACAACAATAAATATATCTGTCACACAACTTTTACCAATTCAGCTGTTGACAGATGTACAACTTATTGACACAGTTCTTGGCTTTGCTACCCTACCCTTAATGTGATAGTTCCATCTCTGTTAATTCCTTCATTTTCTTTCCTTCTTGGCCCTGGTTACCACTAATATATTTTGTCTCTATACATTTGCCCTTTCTTGTCTTTTTAAATAAGTGAGGTCATAATAATATTTGTCCTCTTTGTAATTGACTTATTTCACTCTGCATTGTCATTAAGCTTCATCTATATTGTAGCATACACTAAGATTTCATTTATCCTGTTGGCTGATTAATATTCCATTGTATGTATGTCCCCCATTTTGGTTATCCATTGATCTGTTGATGAACATTTAGGCTGTTTCTACCTTTTGACTATTGTGAATAGCTGCAGTGAGCTGTAATGTACAAGACCCTTTTTGACTCAGTTTTCAAGCCTTTTGGGTATAGCCCTAGGGGTGGAATTGCTGGTTCATAGAGTAGCTCCACTGTTAGTTTGTTTACTAAGCACTTTTTCATCTGACTGGTGGCCATTTTCATGTCCTCTTTATCCTTTTTATGATTAGGTTGTCTTTGTATCGTCTAAGTTTTATATGTTTTGTTGTTGTTAAGGCAGTTGTGTTGGTTCCGACTCATAACAACCCTGTATAGATAGGGTTTCCAGGGAGTAGCTAGTGAGCTTGAACTGCTCACCTTGAGGTTCAGACCGACTTTGCAGATCAGCACATTAACCTTGGTTATTAAATTCTGTTTGTTTTCTTTTGAAGTTTTTATTGTGAATTGAGTGAAAGCTTACAGGGCAGATCCTCAGTTTTACATTCAACAAATCATATACTTTGGGTTCATTACAATGACTATAATCCCCTCCATGTACCTACCATCAGTTAGCAATATTTCTCACTATTCATTTTAGCTCTTTTTTGTTTTTTTTTTGTCAACTACCAAAGGACACATTCTGCAAGCCTGCCTCCTGGCCACCAGCTTTCAGTCCCTCTCTTTCCATGACTCTAGAGTCCTCAGCTGCTCCCTCTCCATGTCCCCATCTGTGCTTCCATCTCTGGTGTCGCTGTTTCTCTATGTAGGGTCTTCTCCCTTGATGGTCCTAGGGTCCTCTGTTTTTGGACTATTAGATTAACTACTCCCCCCATTATGTTACAAAACTTCTACCTTTACAATTGTGACAGTGTCAATTAGTCATGATAACAGTTACTCACTGTTGAATCTTAAGAATCTTATCCCCATCTCTTTCACCAGACCCATCTAGACAAGATGAAAACAGTTCAGTGGGGACTCTATCTTCCCCTGCATACTCTTAAACTATATTCCCTCTTGAAACCTTGTAAGCCAGTCCCTTCGTGTCTTTATCATCTAATCATTTTAGGTAGCCAGTGTCTAAGTTGCCCTCCCTATCTACCCTGTATACAGAGGGGATAGCATTGATACTTGATATAAAGACGCCTTCTCTCTCAGTTGGTATTTTGAGCTACTACATCCATATGTATGGTGTCCTGGTGTGGCACCATGGGTTAATGCGCCAGATTGCAAAGCTGTTTGAACTGCAAGGTCCGTGGTTCAAGCTCACCAGCTGCTCCTTGGAAACCCTATACAGGGTCGCTATGGGTCGGAATTGACTCGTCGGCACTTAACAACAACAACACATCCGTATGTATAGGTCAAATTCATCAAATTGTAGCTATTTACCCTTGTTTTCTTTATCAAAAAAATTATTTATTTTATTGTCCTCTAGCCTACTTCTGATAGTTTACATGGGAGAACATTAGTTTTACATTCATTATATTGTACATGGTATCATTGCCATGGTTACAATCCCCTACATGCATCATCAACCAACTAAAGGGTATACCCTGCAAGCCTGCCCCCTACACTATCCACTCCCCCCCACCGCCCCACCCCCAGTCTTCAGCACACAGTCACTCTCTCTCTCTGGATCCAAAGCCCCCAGCTGCTCCATCGCTCCACGTCATCATCTCTGCCTCCATCTCAGGCATCACTGTTTCTCTGGGTAGGATCCCGCTCTCGGCTCTTCTCCGTTGATGGTCCTAGGGACCTCTGCTCCTAGACTGAAAAGTTAATCACTTCCTTCCTTGCTATAAAATGTCTACCTTTACACTTCCAGCCTTCAAATTCAGTCCTGATAACAATCACTCACTATTGTATCACAAGAGACCCATCTGCATTTCATTTCACCAACTCCGCCTAGGCAGATTGGATGCTACTCACTGGAGATTCTGCCTTCCTCCAGGCCCCCTGTCTCTAGGTTCCCCCCCTGAAAGCTTGTAAGCCAGTCACTTCTTGCCTCCGTAGCCCTACCGTCCCATTTTGGGTAGCCAATGTCCAAGTTGCCCATCCCTGTCTACTTACTCTGTGTGTGGAGGGGGTGGGAATGATTCTTGCTGTAAGAATTTGTTCCCTCTTTTGACCTACTGCTTTTACATATTTTCTTTTGCTAGATTTTTTTATTGATCCTTTCAAAGAACCAACTTCTTGATTCAATTTTTATTGTTTTTATTCATTTATTTCTGCTCTAATCTGTATTATTTCTTTTCTGATGACTATAGGCTTACTTTGCTGCTTTTTTTAAAATCTTAAAATCTTCTTGACTTCCTTGCCATTTGGAAGTTCTGTAACTACATTTTTTTACTCTTTTGCTTTGTAATCTTCATTATAAATTGATCTCTTTGGTTCCCTGTTTTCAGTCTTGTAGGTTGGTTTTACTTTGGACACTTAACTATCTGGATTGAATTGTGGGTGCTGTTGCCCTGTGGATCATCAATCTCAGGTTGCTGTTATTGGTTCTCAATCCAATGGATTCCCTTTAGTATTTTTTGTAAAGTTGGCCTAGTTATTACAAATTCCTTTAATTTGTTTATTTGGAAATGTTCTAATTTTGCCATCATATTCAAGGGACAGTTTTCCTAGGTATATGATTGTTGGTTGGAATTTTTTTTCTTTCAGAGTTTTGTATACGTCTCCACATTGTCTTCTTGCCTGCATGGTTTCTGCTGAGAAATCATAGCTGAATCTTATGGTTCTCCCTTGTTATGAAACTTTTCATTTCCTCAAACTGCTCTTAGTATTTTTCACTTTTCTTTGATTTTAGAGAGTTTGATTATGATACGACTTGGTAATTTTCTTTTGGGGTCTGTCCTGTGAGGGGTTCATTCCACTTTTTGCATTCTTTCTTCTCATCTTCCATGATGTAAGGGAAATTTTCTTCCAGTAGCTCTTTGACTGTCTTTTCTATGCTTTTCTTTGTCTCTTCCTATTCTGGAATTACAGTCATTCGTAAGTTATTTTCTCTTCATGTCGTTCTACACGAATCTTAGGTTTTCTTCAGATTTTTTAGTTCTTTATTCTAATTGCTCTTCTACCTTATTAATAGTGAAATATGTATCTTCAAACTCACTAATTCAGGCTTCCATTGGTTCAGATCTACTCCTTTGCCCTTTCAATGTATTGTCCGTTTCTGAAATCTTAGTACTAATCTTCTGAATTGCTTTTTTTTTTGTATTGTCTCCAATCCTTTATCTGTTTTGTTTGATTTTGTTTGATTGTTCCTGAATTCTTTCTTTCTTTCTTTTTTTTTTTTTTAAGGTTTTTGTTGTGGATTGAGTGAAAGTTTACAGGGCACATCATCAGTTTCACATTCAACCATTCATATAACTTGTTTCATTACATTGATTATAATCCCCTCCATATACCATCAGTTAACAGTGTTTCTCTCTATCCTCTTTAGCTTTTTTTTTTTCGGGGGTGGGGTGGGACATTGCCTTTTTGGAATTTACAGTCTCGGCCTGAATTCTTTCATGTTTCCCTCGACTTTAATGCTAATCATTTGGAGGTTTCTAAATATCATTCTCTTGAATTGCTTTTCAGGTAGTTCTAACGCCTTTTTTTTTTTAACTCAAAAACATTTTCTAGCCCTGCCTCTTGGTCATTTGTTTGAACTACACTGTCTTGTTCCTTAGTGTGAACAGAAGTTGTCTGCTGCTTTCAAGACATTGTGGTGTGATATATTTGTATTAAGTTGATAACTATATGTTGTCATATTCTTAGGCATTCTCGTACTACCTCCTTGTGGGTGTGATTAGGTGATGAGTTGTGCACCATTGTCTGTTCATTATTTGTGCAGTTCAGTTTAAATGGATTTGGCTGATGTTGGTTGTTGTCACTGATCCGGTGTATAGAAGCTGGTATTGGCTCTGGCCAAATAGGTGGAGTTGTAGAGGGTCCAGTTGTGACTGAGCTCTATGGACACAGTTGCTGTCTCCTGTTGGATGAGGTAAAAAGAGAAAACACATGAGAAAAGGAAAATAAGCAAGCAAACAATAGCAACAAACTAAAACGTTAGAGAAAAAAGTATAGCAGATAGCAGCTTGAACAAGAATACAGAAACCGAAGTGAGAAAAGACGGGAAGGAAAATAAAATAGGGAAAAAAAAAAGCTAAACACAATTACGGAGAGGAATGAGTAGAAGGGAAAGAGACCAGAGAGTAGTAAGGAAAAACCAAAGAGAAAAAGAAGCAGCAGTGATGGGAAAGAGATGCATCAAAAAAGAAGTCAAAACGAAGGAGGAGATGGGATAGGAAGTAAGGGTGAAGATGTCAGACCCAGAGAGGAGAAAATTCTGGGGTCTCCTTCTAGCCAAAGACCTCACATCATGGATGGTAAGGGATGAAGCGGGGACACTCTCAACTGTACATGGAGTTCCTGTAAGGCTTGGTGTTGTCTGTTTGGGGCACCTAATCAAGAAATAGTTCATGTAGACCCCAAAGCACCTGGGAGACCAGGGTATTTCTGTCCCAGAGGGCAGCCAAGGATGAGCGGTCCTACTAGTCTAGGGCTGGCCAGAACTAACTCTGCAGGTTTGGAGCAGGCCACACTTGATTGCAGGGGTGGGGGTTTGTGGTGCTAGTTCCCCACTTCTTTTGATGTAGTGTCAACTGCCAAGAAAGCAGGTGCTTCCCTGGAAATGCACACAGGTTGGGACCATTCATACCTCCGGTTACCAGGGTAATGTGAGGTACAAGAAAAAATTTCCCATATTCTTCTCTGCCAGTAAGTGGTATAGCTCTGCGCCACTCACTGCTGACTTGCCTTCAGTTGCCCACAAAAGTTCAAAATGGGGATGCCACACCTGGACAACCAGCACAGATCACTAGTCTTCCCCCCATCCCCCCACCCCATGCATCTGTTCTGCTGCTTTTCCTAGAGTGGGCTAGTCCAGGGCTGACCAGGAGCAGGGCCCACCTAGATGAAATTAATGTGGATAGCTCCTATTCCTTTAATGGGGTTTACAACTGCGGTGCTTAGCTCCATGCAGCTCCAACCTCTTGGAGATCAGGAACTTCCCTAGGAGTATATGCAGGCGAGGGCCTACCCTGCCTCTTGTCCCCAGGGGAGTAGAAGGAACAAGAAAATGTACACCTTTATCTTCCAGAGCCACTAGTATGTTTCTGCAATGCCATTATGTTTTCTTGTCTCTAAAGCTGCTTACAAAAGCTAACGATGGCCATGCCACTTATGGTCAGCTGGCCCAGGTCACCAGTCTGTCTTCTTTTTTTTTTGTCATGCCTGTTCAGCTTTCTCTATTTGGAAGCATTCAGTCCATTTCTCTGTCCCTTCATCTAAATCTCAGGGATTCAGGACTGTCATCTGCATCTGTTTCGGTTGGTTTTCTGTATCTTTGTTGTAAAGGGTTCGTACAGCCTAGTTCGCCATCTTGCTGCCTCCCACAGACTGATTTCTTAACAATATTAAGTCTTCCAATCCACAACCAAGGGACATCTTTTCATTTTTTTTAAGTCTTTTTTAATCTCTTTCAGCAGTGCTTTATAGTTCTAATTGTATAAATTTTTCATGTCCCTGGTTAGATACTTTATGTTCCTAGATACTTTATTTTCCTAATACTTTCATAAATGGAAATAATCTAGTCTTGGACTTTATTTATTTATTGAGAGATTTCTGATCACTGATTTGTGGTCTGTTGATGCTTTCCATTTTTTCTTGTGTCAGTTTTGGTAGGTTGTGTGCTTCTAAGGCTTTGTCCTTTTTATCTAGGTCATCCAGTTTAGTGCTGGACAGTTGTTCATGATACTCTATCACAATTCTCTTTTTCTGTGTTAGAGGAGTTGTAATGTCCTGTTTTTTTTCTTATTTTGGTTACTTACATCTTTTCTTTTGTCAGTCTAGCTAAAGGTTTATCAATGTTGATCTTTTTTAAGAAACTTCTGATTTTATTGATTCTCTCTGGTTTTTTTTTTTTTTTTGCTTGACGTAATTCTTTTGTATCATGTTATTTGTTTTTTTAAAAAGACGTAAAGAACCGTTTATTGGAATGATTTTTAAAGGCTTAACAAATTAAATTAAATCAGACAGAGAACAATTCAGCTGCAAAACAGCCTTGTATTGCAAGGGCCATTGGGAAAGAAATAATATTTTTTAAAAGGTGTATCTGATTCATTTACTCATTCAATTATTTAAGAATTACTTAGTGGGTGTCTGTTATGTCCATACCTGATGAAAACTACGAGAGAAATAGATGAAAAGGCAAGATGTTCTCAGTTTATTAAAGTTTAATGTTTGGTAGAGTGACTTCCACTCAGATAATAACTCCATTCATTCTTTGAGCTGCTGTTAACTAAGCATCTACTATGTGCAAGGAGTTTTGCTAAGTACTGTGGCTATAGCAGTGGCTGAAATAGGTATGGACTTTGCAGTTAGAGTCTTCATTCTAATGGGGAGAACTGATATTAAAGATTAAGTACACAGTTAATTGCAATAGTGTTGAATATTTTGTAGATGTAAAGGAGCTCTGGTAGCGTAGTGGTTACAAATCGGGCTGCAAACAGTAATTCAAAACTACCAGCTGTTCCGCGGGAGAAAGATGAGGCTTTCTGCTCTTGTAAAGATTTACAGCCTTAGAAACCCTGTTCAGGGTCACTATGGGTCAGAATCGACTCGACAGCACTTAACAGCAGCAACAGAAATAAGGGCAAGCATAGGGATACCATTAGAGGCATCTTTATAGAGTAGGTGATCTGGTTAATATGATAATTGTGTAAGATGAAAATGCATTCAGTATATAGAGTATCAAAATGGTGTGGAGTGAACTTTATATTTGTCTAATTTGTTTTTTACTTCTTTTTTTTAATGAGGTCGGGGTTTGAAGAGTGGAGAAAACTTTAAGTTGCTATATGATTTGGCTGATCAACTACATGCTGCAGGTAAAATGATTTTCTTTAGTAGAAGAATGTTCCCTTTTTGTTAGAAATAGTTTTCTTGCTTATTTGTGTATAAGTCAGTCATTGCTATAAATTATCTAATTAGCTGTAGTTTTTTGCTTTTTGCTTTACAAAGAGTCTGCCAAGTAAATGATAGAAAATTCATCCAGGCAAGGTGAGGATATCCTCTTTAGTTTTAATATCTGTGTGTTACTTTTCTATTTGCCAAATATGAGTAGGCTTTTATTTAGTGCCCATTTCAGATTTAGGAATACCCTGTTTTTTCTCTTTATTGGTTGTCTGATATAAATCTGGAGTCCTGATTTGGCGCCGTGTGTTAATGCACTGGACTGAAAGGTCTATTTGATCTGCAAGGTCAGCAGTTCAAGCTCACCAGCAATTCCTTGGAAACCCTATGCAGGGTTGCTATGAGTCGTAACTGACAGGATGTCACTTAACAATAACAACAACAATATAAATCTGTGTATTAAATAGATTGTTGTAAAGTGCTGTTGAGTGGGTTACAACTCATAGCAACCCTATATAGGGTTTCTGAGGAGCAACTTGTGGGTTTGAACTGCTGATGGTTAGCAGTCAAGTGCTTATTCCATAGCACCATACCAGGACTCCATTTAAATAGATGGGGTTTAAAATTATTTTTGAAACTATAGTTAACCATTTATAGGAGAGCTAGAACCAGTTATTAAAAGAGCATCGATGAGGATGGAATGTGTTTTTGAAAAATTAATAGACATTAAAGTATTTTAGATTAATTGTCATATAAAAACTACATAAATATTTTTTCTTTAATAAAGCTAGAATACACTGATAAGACTGAAGTTGTACCTGACCATCAGGCCTAACGCTGTCTCTTCTCCTCTCTTTAAGACTTTATGTGTAACTCCCTAGGTTTTTCCTCTGCTGTTGTATTACATAGTGTATGTCCCCAAAGAAGCAGTCATGGCTTTATCTGAATAAAGGCATAAAGGTGGTGGTGGTGATGTGCCGTGGAGTCGGTTCCTAATCATAGAGATCCTGCGTAAGGTTTTTGAGGCAGTAAATCTTTATGAGAGCAGAAAGCCTCATCTTTGTCCTGCGGAATGACTTGCAGTTTTGAACTGCTGACCTTGAGATTAGCAGTCCAACTTGTAACCACTATGCTACTAGCTCCTTAAAGGCTAGTTAGTAACTGACTGTAATCAGCTGGTAGTATTTGACTTAGGCTGCTTATTTCATTCATTCAACAAATGTTCACTGAGTAATTACCTTGTCCCAGTGAACCAAATAAACAGAAGTGACTGTCCTTGTGGAACTTTACATTTTTAGTTGCGTGGGACAGTCATTGTATTAGTTTCCTGCAGCTGTTGCAACAAATTACCATAAATTTGGTAGCTTAAAACAACAAATTTATTGTCTTATAGTTTTGAAGGCCTGAGGTCTGAAATCAGGGTTTTGGCAGGATTGCATTCTATCCTCTGGGGGAAAATTCCTTCCTCAATCCTTGTAGCTTCTGTTCAGTACCTGGCATTCATTCCTGGGCTAGTGTCTGCATCACTCTAATGTCTGCTTCTGTCTTTACATTACCTTCTACTTTGTGTGTCTTTCTCCATGTGACAGCATTTAGACCCCACTGAGCAATTCAGGATAAACTCTTCTCTTAAGAGCTTTAACTTTATCACATCCTTTGCAATATAATGTAATGCTTTTTTTTTTTTTGCCACATGAGGTAGCATTCATAGATTCTAGAGTGAATATTTCTTTAGAGTCCCATTTTTCTTCTTACCACATTTTAAAACATAATAAATTAGTGAATATTATAATATGTTGTTGTTGCGTGCGATCAAGCCAGTTCCAACTCATAGCAACACTGTATAAGGTTTCTGAGGAGCAGCTGGTGGGCTTGAACTGCTGACCTTTTGGTTAGTAATCCAGTGCTTATGCTTTAGCTCCACACAGAGAAAGGTAAATGCTATGGAGAAAAGGAGAATAGAATAAGGGGAAGTGTTGCAGAGAGAGCATTGTAATTTAAAATAAATGTCCGTGTAGGCCTTGACATGGAGATATTTGAACAAAAATTTGAAGCTAAGGCAGGAGCATGCCTGACATTTTTGTTGAAAAGCAAGGACAGACACCATTACTGGTATGGAGAGTGTGACAGGGCAACTAGTAAGAGACCACGTTGGTGGTAGAGAGTTGCTGACCACTGTAAGAAAGTTGCTTTTTTCCTGAGTTAAATGGTGAGCTACTGGGAAGTTTGAGCAGTAAGATGGAGTGATGTGATCCCACACATTTTGAAGGATCACTTGGCTGCAGTGATGGAGATAGATACAGGGGTAAGTCCAGTAACTGTTACCTAATAAGGAGATCAGTTAGCAGACTGTTTTGGTCATCCTGATGAGAAGGTGATGGTGGTTGGATGTAGGAGATGTAGGAGAAATGATTAGCTTCCAGATAAATATTTGATAAATGTAGAGAGAGCAGTTAAGATTTCCTTTCAGATTAGATATGGATTGTGAGAGAGAGTTTTCATCTTGACAACTAGTAGGAAAAAGTTGCCATTAGTTGAAATGAGGAAAGCTCTGGTAGAGTAGTTTCCTGCGAGACATTAGGAGTTTAGTTTGGGATCATGTTTAATTTTGAATTGTCTTTTAGAAATCTAAGTAGAACGTGCTCTAGAATGGCGCTGCAGGTTAATGCGCTGGACTGCAAGGTCAGTTTGAACCTCAAAGTTGGCAGTTCAAGATAACCAGCTGCTCCTTGGAAAACTTATAAGGGTCTCTATGGGTTAGAATGATGGATATCATTGCTGACATCCGATGGATCTTGGCTGAAAGCAGAAAACACCAGAAAGATGTTTATTTATGCTTAATTGACTATGCAAAGACTTTCG
>NW_006408610.1:728576-729473 GCF_000296735.1 Chrysochloris asiatica | reverse complement strand
GAGTCAATTCCAACCCATAGCGACCCCGTATAGGGTTTCCAAGGAGCAGCTGGTGAGCTTGAACCACCAACCCTGCAGTTCAAATGACTTTGCAGTCTGGTGCAGTAGCCCACAGCGCCACAGACCAGGACTCAATGCCTAAATCAAAGGAACTTGTTTCTTCAAGCTCAGCTGGCAGTGAATTTGATAGTAAAGTCGACAAAGAGTTAAAGAGGAAAAAGCAAGTTGCTCCAGAAAAACCTGTGAAGAAGCAACAAACTAGTGAAACTTCAAGAGCCTTACTGTCTTCTAAAAGGAGCAGCAGCAGTGGAGATGTTAATATGTTTCAGATTGGGAAAATGAGGTATGTCAGTGTTATGGACTTTAAAGGGAAAGTCCTAATTGGTATTAGAGTATGTTGGAATGATCGGGAAGGTGAAATGAAACCAGGAAGAAAAGGTATTTCTTTAAATCCCGAGCAGTGGAGTCAGCTGAAGGAACAGATTGATGATGCACTAAGGAAACTAACATCAGAGCCATATCCAACCCTACTGCTCTCATCATTTTAATCTGTCTGTTTACATTGGCTTTTGCTTTCTAACTGTTGTTTTCCAAGCTATTGCATATTCAGATTGCAGAACAATTTGTAAGATGAATACTTTTTTTAAATGTGTGTTACTAAAAATACTGAGTGAAGCTGATTTGTCAACTTTATTAAGGAGAATAGCTTGTGCCCACCAACCTACTATAAAATAAAGTCAAAGTAATACAATCTGTGGAGTACTGCTGTGGTGTGGTGGGCTAATGTGTCAGGCTGCAAAGTCGTTTGAACTGCAAAGTAAGGGGTTCAAGCTTACCAGCTGCTCCTTGGAAACCCTATACAGGGTCACTATGGGTCAGGGATTGATGGAATCAAAA
>NW_006408610.1:725381-727087 GCF_000296735.1 Chrysochloris asiatica | reverse complement strand
GGAGATAAAGGGACGTGAGGCGCTCTGTTTTTATTATTACTTAAATTTACTTTCTTTTTTGCTGTTGTTGAGAATAGACCCAACAGAACATAGGCCAATTCAACAGTTTCTTCATGTGCAGTTCATTGACATTGATTACATTCTTGTGCAACCATTTGCATCCTCTTTTCCTGAATTGTGCCTCATTAACATAAACTCACTGCTCCCTAAGTATCCCATCTGCCCTGTTGAGTTGCTCTTGTCACTTGATTCCATATAGACAGTTCTTAGAAGAGCCCAATGCTCCAGGCAGACATCCTTTATTAATTGAGCTAACCTGTTATTTGGTTTAAGCACTACAACCTCTGAACCCAACATCTTGAGCTACCTATTGCCACCTCATATCTGTGTCCTTGGCAACAAGACGACTTGGGATTCAACTTGTATTTTCTGGAAGTCTACTTTGTAGGATTACTCTTGATCCCAACTGGAAGAGAGTGGTTTTACTCTAAGTAGGGGACTCCTTACTGAATGGCCCCTGTGGAATGAGAGTAGGTCAGTTTGATTTTATTTTTTAGATTGGCAAAAATTGGTTAAAGTCTTATCCTGTGCAGTGTGTAGCTCATTTCTTTCATCTGGTCACAAAAGGTAATGACATTTTTGTACCTTTCTTTAAAATTAGTGAAGTTATTAAATAAAGGGACATCATATAATGACTTTCTGGACAGATTTTAGTATATATCTTATATATACCTTTTTGTCAAAGAAAGCAGGGGGATTAAGCCATATTTAACATCTAAAACTCTTGGGTATAAAGTGAAGGCATTTTTAAAGTAAGGACTTTATTAAACAAATGACTAACGGTGCTATATCAGTATTACATATTTTTCAAAGTATCAGTGAATATCCCAACTAACTCAACAATAGCGCTTGGACTAAATGACAATTATTTTTTCCCCTAGTTGGTGCTTCCCGTGCTGCTGTCGATGCTGGTTTTGTTCCCAATGACATGCAAGTTGGACAGACAGGAAAGATCGTAGCACCAGTAAGTACTGCAGTACAATATGCCGTGCATCATTCTGTGGAACTAAGTACTATTTATATAATTTGTTGAGCAATAATTTGAGTGATTTATGTCTATTCAGTGTCCTAAACAGATAGCATTTTCCATGGTGAATGTGTCCTCCTCATAAGCAGCCCATAGTCTTATTTTCTCAAGGTTAGCCGATTTATTGGTGAAGGCTTATACACAGTAGTTTCGGTTCCCTTTAAACAATTTCTACACAACTTGTTCAGTAACATTGGTTACATTCTCCACAGAGCATGAACATTCTCATTATTTCTGTTCTGCTTATTCCGCTGCTTAATATGATTTTCAGTGGTGAGATTTTTTGTGCTTTTTTTTTTAAAAAAAAAAAACTATTGTGAATTGAGTGAAGGTTTACAGACGAGATCATCAATTTTACAGTCAACAAATCATACACTTTGTTTCATCTCAATGATTGCAATCCTCTCCATGTAATGACAGCTGTCCTACTTCCTCCCTGTGGTTTTTATTTCCTTTCCACTCTCCTTCCCATCCCTTCTCAACGTTGTCCTTAGGTAATGTCACCCTTTTGATCTTGAATAAGTGAACGTCCATGGTGACCAGGTTTGCTAATGTTATCCCCCTATATACCTACTATTGTTCCCCCTATATTCCAGCTTGACTGAAAACTGGGCCATGA
>NW_006408610.1:722501-724711 GCF_000296735.1 Chrysochloris asiatica | reverse complement strand
TGAGTCTAGAGTCCTCAGCTGCTCTGTCTCTTCATGTTCACATCTCTGCCTCCATCTCTGATGTTGCTGCTTCTCTGGATAGGGTCCCACATTCCGCTCATGCTCTTCTCCCTTGATGGTCCTCAGTGGTGATTTTTTGAAACTAGATCACCAGCCTTTCTTTTGAGACACTTCTTGGTAAATTTGAACCTCCAATCTTTTGGTTAGCAGCTGAGCACTGTAACTGTGCTATCTAGAGATTCCCCACCCCATTACACACCTCCCCTTATTCTCTCTCATAGCTTCCCACTGACCCACCTTCTTCTTAAGCCGATTTGTGGGTGTGTATACTTGTTGTTCACTATGTGAGTACATGAGTGTATCTATTTGGATAAATTGCTGTTTTCTGCCATGTAACAAATATCAGAGGCCTGATAAGAAAGGGAGAGCTTTCTTATTGAGCTCTTTTTGTAAGTAGACAAGCTCTAGATGTGCACTCTATGATGAAATTTCTAAGTTGGAGGATGTCTCTTAAGCACCTCTTCAGGGGTAGCCTTCTTAATGTTTTGCTTCTAGCAAGTAGAGACCAGTAGTAATGTCTTAGTTGGACAGTTGCAAGCTTTTAAGGAGCCATACACTACCTACTTTACATGATTTTTGAGAGTCCTAATGTAGTTCTGTAGAATATGCACTGGACTGTTACTGCAAGGTCAGAGGTTCAAAATTACCGGGTGCTCCTTGGATAGCCTATACAGGGTCACTGTGAGTGAGAACCAACTAGATGACATGTAACAACAACGTTACGCCAATTGACTTAGTTGTGATCTTAAGAGTTCAGACCCATTTGGTGGTGGTGTTGTTAGGTGCCAACAAATTGGTTCTGACTCATAGCCACCCTAGGCACAATAGAAAGAAACCCTGGCTGATCCCGTGCCATCCTCACAATTGTTGTTGTGCTGCTGCCACTGTGCCAATTCATCTTGTTGGGGGGTCTTCCTTTTTCACTGACCTTCCACCTTACCAAGCATGATGTCCTTCTCCAAGGACTGGTCCCTCTTGATACTATGCCTGAAGTACGAGAGGTGAAATCTCACCATCCTGGCTTCTTAGGAGCATTCTGACTATCCTTCTTTCTAACACAGATTTGGTTGTTGTTCTGGCAGTCCCTGGTACTTTTAGTATTCTTCTTCCAACATGATAATTCAAATGTATCAAATGTACTCAGAGTGGTGCACAAAATATTGTCAATAGTCTACTTAAAAACCATCAGTATGAGACCAAATGGTCAACAATTACTCAAAAGCAAAGATGAGAAGATAAAGTAGTGTACTGGAAATTGAATGAATAGAACAAAGTTACCAGTAATGGTGATGTATTGTGATGAATGTAACATTTAGTTACTAATTCCAATAATGTAACTAATGCCAATCTTGAAAGGGTTTTGGCTATGTCTGTAGAGTATCCGTATTTGTGTCTTCAGTAAATTATGCATTCACTTATATGTATTTACATGCACCAGAGTCATGGTGTAGCATTGTGGGTTAATGTACTGCACGGCAACGTCAGTTTGAACCACAAGGTCGGCAGTTCAAGCTCATCAGCCGCTCCTGGGAAACCTTATACAGTGTTGTTAATGAGTTGGAACCGATTCCATGGCACTTCACAACAACAACAACAACAACAACAACAGTTATTTCTTGAGGGAGAAAGATGAACTTGTTTGTTCCCGTAAAGATTTATAGTCTTGGAAACCCTACAGGGTCACTGTGAGTCAGAACCAACTCAATAGCCATGTGTTTATGTGTGTACCTGTACCTACCTGGCTTCTCCCCATCTGTATGTACTCATTCATGTATGTTACTGTGGTTGTGCTAGACTCACCACATCTGCATTCAGTGCCACTTTTCCCAACACCAAAGATCTCAAGTCTCTGCGCTCTTTACATACGAGCATTATTCTTGTTTTATAAAAGAAGGATCGTACAATGTTTGTTTTTGTATGTTTGACTTATAAAAACCTTTCATGTCTATCAGTGTTATGTTTTGTGGACTCATCATTATTCTTTATGCTTGTGTTATATTCTACTATATATACCACAATTGACTTAGCTATTCATCCATTGATGGATGCATTGGTTGTTTCCATTTCTTTGCTATTGTGAATAAAGCAACAATGAACATAGGTATGTATCTGTCCATTGTGTCAATACTTTTAGGTTTCTAAGGTATATA
>NW_006408610.1:700688-709411 GCF_000296735.1 Chrysochloris asiatica | reverse complement strand
TCCACCCGATCCGCCATCTTGTTTGTTCTCTCCTCTCATTTTTTAATGATAACTTTGCAGGGTAAAAAAAAATTCTTGCTTGGCAATTGTTTTTTCAGTATTTAATTCATGTTGCTCTGTTGTTTTCTGAACTTTTGAGTGTTGGGGGAGAGATCCACACTGGTTCTTATGTAGCTTTTATTGCAGTTCTCTCTGCAGCTTTCAGAATTCTTCCCTTGTCATTGGTTTTCAAGAATTCTATTAGAATATGACATAAAGGTAATCTAATAAAGTCAAGATAAAGCTAGCTTCATAATTTTTTTTCTGATTAGCAGTTTTACACGGTGTCTTTTAGAGTAGATTCTGTTTCCTATAAGAGAAGTCTTTTCCAGTTTTTTTTTTTTTTTTTTTTTTGTAGCATCTTTTAGTTGTAGATGTTAAGAAAGTAAGTCGTCTGTATTTGAATGTAATCAGTTGGCCTTGATACTGGGCAAATACAAGCAAAACACAAGCCTAGCCCTATTGATAGGTTTTTCTGTTTAACAGGTAAAGCTACAGTTCTGGAAATGGACTATTAATATTGCTATTTAGAGCTAAAGTTTTGATTGAACAAGTTGCTGTGTCATTGGAATGTGACGGGTCCAGAGTTTCTGTGGCTGATTTTTCATTCAGACTCCGGTCAGTGTCGTCTTTACTAGTTGGTCTCCATCCGTAGCATTTCCATGGTTTAGCCCGTAAGATGCTTTATTAATGTAGCCAAGTTTTCCAAAAGTTTTCAGTGTTATTATAAATGGAAGCCAATAAAGTTTAGGTCTTGTTTCCTTGTTTGCCTAAGGAAATCTTTGGGATTTCAAAACAATGATTCATTAGACAATAATGAGGTTTCATTATCCTGGTGTGGCGCTGTGGGTTAATGTGCTGGACTGCAAAGTCAGTTTGAACTGCAAGGTCGTTGGTTCAAGCTTACCAGTTACCCCTTGGAAACGCTATACAGGGTCGCTATGGGTCGGAACCGATTCAGTGGTACTTAGCAACAGTGAGGTTTAGACGGTTCTAACTGGTGTAACTCTAGGAGCACAAACTACTGTACTCCTACAGTGAGGCCAGTTACAAGCTTAGAACACAAATTGAGTCAAGCTCTGTAGTACATATATTTATATCTAAAACCTAATATCTTAAATTTGTGGGGAAACACAAAATGATACTTGTATATCCATGAGCCGTTAAGTGACAGTGGCCTCGATGTTGTATATCCTGTGGAAAACTTCACTATATACTTGTGACAGAGTCAAAAAGGCAAAAGATATCTTACTATAATAATGAAAATAGTTTTGGATCACACACAAGAACCTTGGGGCCTCCAGGAATCTGTGGACTATATTTTGAGAATCAGTGGTTTAGAACTTTTGCATTATTTTATGGACACTAAATGATATGCTGTAAAGCTTCTAGACTTTTATATCTCTATGAAGAGTATTCTTTTGTTTTAACACATAATTAATTGGCTGAACTCAAACTGTAAACACTGTCTCTTCTGCTAAGGTCTACCAGTCTTAGCCAGGCAGCATGGCGTCTGCTTCTCACAAGCTAATGTGCAGGGGTCAGCCGAGTTTTGACCAGAGCTTGTCTGCAGAGGTTTACTTTCTGTGATTCTCTCCTGTCTGGATTTCCCCCCTCACTTTCCAGCTAATTTGGTAGCCACAGATACTGTCTTTTGTGTCTTCCCTCTGCCAGTAAGACTGTAGATCACGATCAGAAGTAGCTGCTTTCTGTTTGGCTGTATTCTTGAAGCAGGGGATCTGTAAATGCAGAAAAAGTGGAAGGGGCAAAGTGGAGATGTACGCACGCTCACCACAGTGTGATTCTCAGCTCTTCAGAATTCTGACTTCTCAGGTGCTGCTTCTCTTGACAGTTGCTTTCTGTATTTTAACCAGGTTTTATGGTTGTTCTCGTCAGGGGGGTTAGTCACTTACAAGTTATTCTCTTGTGGCCATAAGCAAGAATCCTGAGGCCCAGAATTGAATACATTGCTTCAGATGTGCTCTGACTAGTACAGACTAGAATGATCTCCGTAAATAATTTAATTAATGCTACTTAATAGGAGTCCAAAGGAGCTCTGGTGGCGTAGTGGTTACAAATCTGGCTGCAAATCTTAAGGTCAGCAGTTTGAAACTACCAGATGTTCCGCGGGAGAAAGATGAGGCTTTCTGCTCCCGTAAAGATATGCAGCCTCGGAAACCCTGTATAGGGTCGCTGTGAGTCGGAACCGACTCCACAGCACACAGCCACCACCACCAATAGGAGTCCAAGGAGCTCTGGTAGAGTAGTGGTTAGGAGTCGGGCTGCTAACCTGTTAGCAGCTAGCTGTTCTGCCAGAGAAAGAGGAGGCTTTCTGTCCCTGTAAAGATTTACAGCCTTGATAACCCTATTTAGGGTCGCTGTGAGTCTGTGACACTGCAGGTTAACATGCTGGACTGCAACGTCGGTTTGAACCCAAGGTCGGAGGGTCAAGTTTACCAGCTGCTCCTCAGAAATGCTGTACCTGTATATGAGTTGGAACTGACTTGACAGCATTTAACAACAACATGTTTTGTATAAGGAGCCCTGATGAGAATTGGAAAGTGTTTCTGTTGTGTTATTGGGAACTGACTTGATGTCACAGAACAGCATGAGTCAGAACTGACTTGACAGTATCTAACAAAAGCAACTAAAGTCTCTGTATTTTACTATATTTGAAATCTATGGAAACAGTTTTCAGTTAAAACAGAAAGCTGTCCTACAGTTCAGTGGGTTTTCGGTTAATTACGTGCTGTGATTCTGCACTAGTAGCAGATGAACCACCATTACTCTGATAATTATATGGAGCCATTCTCTCTGATTGTAAATTATAATCCTATAAGTGAAAAACTACAAATTATTTGGGAAGAAAAAAAAGCCCATCATTTCCCCAGAAGTTTCTTTTCTCCACTAGCTACTATCACGTTCCATCTTTTCTTGTTAAGCTAAGTATGCGTCTTTAAAAAAATTAGCTTTCTTTTGCTCTATTCACCCATTATTATTTTTTCCTTTAAAACATGTGTATAAATCCACAACATGGTAAATGTAATTAATGTCACTGTATTGTACCTTTGTTGTGACCCATAGCGACCCCATATAGAGTTTTCAAAGAGCAGCTGGTGAGCTTGAACCACTGATTTTGCAGTTCAAACCGACTTTGCAGTCCAGCATATTAACACCAGGACTTCATTGTACCTTTACAAGTGCTTAAATTTTGCTTTTACTTGCCTATTTACAGAGTCTGAAACGTATATACCAGACCTTTCCAACTTGAGTACCATGCATGTATGATTTACAAGTGTGCCTTTGGAATATTCGGCATTATGACCAGCATACCATACAAATATTATCATTTTCTCTGTGTGTGCCATGATACGATAAAAGTTGGGAGGAATTGATGTATTCTTTTGTATATTTTTAAAAACTATAATCAGTAATATACTCCTGGTGTGGCGCTTGTAGGATCAGCACTGGACTGCGAACCACAAGGTCACAGTTCAAACACACCAGCTGTTCCTTGGAAACCCTATACAGAGTTGCTATGAGTTGGAACCGACTCGACAGCACTTAACAACAACAACAACAACAACAAAATATCAGTAGTAGCGTACTGTATGTGCCTTTTACCTTCTCCCTCCCTCCCTCCCTTCCTTTTTTTTTTTTTTTTAAGTCATCCTTCGCTTGTGAGATTCATCAATATTGATGTAGATAACTTTTTTCGTTTGTATTTCAGTGATTTGTAGAATTCTAAGGTATAAATAAATCATATTTTATCCTTTTTCCTGTTGGTAGATGCTTATTTAAGTTGTTAAGTGGCATCAAGTTCGACTCATAACAACCCTGTATAGGGTTTCTGAGATTTGGCTGGTGGGTTTGAACCACTGACCCCTATACAGGCTTCTATGAGTTGAACTAGATGGCACTTAACAACAATCTAAAACTAAGCATCCATCTACAGGAAAAGGACAAAATGTGGTGTAATTGAAACAATGGATGCATCAACATTGTCTCAGTAGTATTAACCACTTATTAACTTATACTAGAGTTCACTCCGTGAAACAATCCTATGAGTTTTTATGTATATTTTTAAATTTTTTAATTATATTTCATTGTGTTTTAGGTGAAAGTTTACATAGCAAATTAAGTTTCCCATTAACTATTTTTATATAAATTGTTCCATGCCACTGGTTACCATTTTTTGCAATGAGCCAGTGGTGGCATTATTTTCATTCTGTTTGTTCTATTTCTATTGATCTAGCTTCCCTTCACCTGCTTTTTCACCTTTGGTTTTCAGTAAATGTTAACTGTTTGGTCTCATATACTTCATTCTTTTAGGGAGCGCATTACTCATGGGCGGTGCTGTTTATTTTGGAAGCCAATCTTTTATTTGGCGGAAGGGTGACTCTCTGAGATAGCTTCAATGACATGTTCAAAGGTTATTTTAGAGTGATAGTCTCAGGGGGTCCTCTAGTCTTTTTCGGTCTAGTAGGTCTGGGTTGTTTAAGGAATAGAATTTTGTTTTCCAATTTTCTTCCATTCTATGTGGGACCTTCTATATTGTGTCATTTCCCTCTGGGTTTTAGCAAATGCATAATGCCATATAAACACTATTGCTTTATCTTATAAAATAGTTTTACTGTCCTAAAAATGCTCTGTGCTCCATCTGTTCACCACCCCCATACACCCCCTCTCCCCCTGCAATCACTAACCTTTCACTGTTTATTGTTTGGCCTTTTTCAGAATGTTATATTGTTAGAATCATACTACATGCAACTTTTTTGAACTGGTTTCTTTGACTTAGCAATGTGCATTTAAGTTTCTTCCATGTCTTTTTTATGACTTGATAGCTCACTTTCTTTTTATTGCCGACTAGAGGAGTCCTAGTGTGGTGCTGTGGGTTAATGCGCCAGAATGCAGACATTTGAACTGCAAGGTAGGCGGTTCAAGCTTACCAGCCGCTCCTTGGAAACCCTATCAGGGTTGCTATGAGTAAGAACCGACTCAATGACACTTCACAACAGCATTCTGTTGTACGAATGCACCGGTTTATCCATTCACGTATTGAAGGACAGCTTCTAGTTTTGACAGTTACAGATAAAACTGCTACAAACAGTTGTGTGCAGGTTTTTATATGGACGTATATTTGTACTTCATTTGGATAAATAACTAGGAATACAAATCAAGGCCATTTAAAAACTGATAATCTACTGATTGGAGTGTGGCCCAAGTGAGATTTGGCAGTTAGAAGTGGAAGAAGGTGGTTGCAATCATAGTTGCTATTCAGTGGTGAATGAAAGTGTGTAGGAGGGAGCCGGTGAAGGGACTCAAAATCAAATCCAAGAACTGATGGACATTTTTCTCTTCTTGGTACCTGAGACTCCAGAAATAGATGACGATGAACCATTGTATCAGCCTTTAGATTAAGCAATGAGATGGAAGAAAAATCTCAAAATTGCCAGTGTTATCTTTGTTTGCAGTTATGTTGTTGTTATGTGCCGTGGAGTTGGTTCTGACTCATAGCGACCCTGCACAGGGTTTCTGAGGTTGTTAATCTTTACGGGAGCAGAATGCTTCATCTTTCTCCCATGGAGCAGCTGGTAGTTTCGAACTGCTGACCTTGCGGTTCGCAGCCCGATTTGTAACCACTACGCTACCAGAGCTCCTTGTTTGCAGTTATTCACTATAAGTATAAGATACGATCCTGTCGGGAAAATAACTGAGATCTGATTGCAGTGGATTGGACAGCCTCTCAGATTCACAAGTACCTTAAATGTATATTCATGCAAATTCATAATAGTTGTTTTATTTAAATAGTGAGCTCTGGGTTAAAATTGTATGTTGTTGTTAAATGCCTTCAAGTCGTTTCCAACCCATAGTGAACCCTGTATAGGGTTTCCAAGGAGCAGCTGGTGAGCTTGAACCACCGACCTTGCAATTCAAACCAACTTTGCAGTCCAACACATTAACCCACAGTGCCACACCAGGACTTGTAACTAATATTCAGATAGCAGGAATTGTTCGTGAGGAACTTTGTTTGTGTAGATTAATTTGGGAGCGTTATCATCTTTGCCATATTTGATTTTATATTCTTGAATATGATTTTATGTCTCTTTAATTATCTTTTTTTTAAATTAGTTTTATAATTTTCTTTGTAAAGGAATGCAATTGATATTTAGATACTGCTCTTACTAATTTATCTGTAGATTCTCTTGAGTGTTGTACATGAACAGTCATGTGTGTGAATAATGGAATTTTGTTTCATCGTTTTAAGTTTCTTATTAATGCCATGTAAACGTCCCTGAACAATGTTGAGTAGAAGTCATGGTAAACATAATTTTCTCTTATTTTAAAGGAAATTCTTCTGATGTTTCACCACTAGGTACTACTGTCTGGTTTTGGTGAATCCCCTTGATCAGATTAAATACATTCCCTTTAAGAGACAATGCATACAATGATTATTAAAAAATGGTTAAGAGTCCAGATTTCCTAGTCAGATTGCCTAGATTCAGGTACTTGTGTTATTGCTTGCTTACTCTGTGACCTCGAACAAGTTATCTAACCTCTATACCGGAGTTTTCTCAACTGTAAACTAGTAATAGTTCTCGTCCCTACTTTACACGGTAGGAGTCCTGGTGTAGTGCTGCAGGATAATGCGCTGGACTACAAGGGCAGTTTGAATCACAAGGTCAGCAGTTCAAGCCCACCAGCTGCTCTTCAGAAACCCTATACAGGGTTGGTTGTGTGCATTGGAACCCACTCAGTGGCACTTAATAGCAGCATTACAAGTCCTAGTTGGTCAAGAGAATGTTTTGTTTTGAAATAATGAAAATGTATTGAGTTGTTGTTTCTCTCATTGAATATTTTTGTCTCACTGGATATTTTTAGCACATTAGTTGGTGTCTATTAAGCTTGATAGTGACACTCTAGGGTAAGCACTGGACTGTTAACTGCCATGTTGGTTCAAACCCACCAGCTGCTCCTTAGAAACCCTATACAGGGTCACTACGAGTTGGAACTTCTGGGGAGTCTTGGTGTAGCGCTGTGGGTTAATGCAATGGACTGCAAGGTTGGTTTGAACCATAAGGTCTATGGTTCACACTCACCAGCGCTTCTTGGAAACCCTATACAGGGTTGCTATGAGTCAGAATTAACTCGAAGGCATTTAACAACAACAACGTGAGTTGGAACTGACTCAGTAGCATACAACAACAAAGCTTAATAGAGTTATCAGATCTCCTAACTAGAATTTAATTTGTGTGACTTTTTAATCCTCGGCCTATTTGGAACTGGTTTCCATTTTGCATTGGATTGTAGATTATGTTTTCATCGTTCTAGTGATGATGTTCACCTGACCTTTCTAATCATCCAAACATGTGACAGTATATTGCAGCCATCAAAGAGTCTGTTATCCCAATGCCAAGGAAACACCTTCTCACTGCACTGAGTGCACTTTCTTAGCGGGAGTGGATTTCTTTGCCTAGATGTTGTATTTTTACTAACAGATCAGCAGGTCCATTTAAATTCGGAGATTAGGTTAACAGTTTGGAATTACTAGATAAACAGTTTTAGGAGAGTTTACCAAAACAATAAATTTTTCTTCTGAGTTTCTCTTTTGAAAATTAACCAGTGTTGAAAATTGTCTTTAGGAACAAACTTTTTAGATAGAGTTATTTGTATACAGCTGGGACTGAATTTATGGACTGCCTTTCTGACTTGCTAAAAAGCTGAAGATTGACAACCTCTTTCATACTGCATTATCTTGCTTGGCTTTTAGCTCCAACAGAACTGTGTTCACAAATTGATGCTCTGTTCCTCTGGGGCTGGTATAGAAGCATTAAATTGTACTAAAATATTCATATGTGAGTGCATTTAGCTGAAAGCAATTGATGTTCTCTTCCCAAGAGGACAAAGAAATGCTGTATGGACCTGCCGTCCAGAAAACACCCTAAGCTTGCTTCTTAAAGGTAATTACATGGCTTAGATGATCAAAGCCTTTACAGTGAAGCTTAAAGAGATAAAGGCGAACTTGTAGAATATAAGCTGTGGTTTGGATGTTTAAATTGTTTAGTTGTATAAATATTAAAAAACTTATTTGGTAAAAATTAGGAGTTCTACTTATCTTTGATTTGTTTTCTCACCTAATTTTTATTAGATTGATTTTTCCAAATATTTATTTCTGAGGACCAATATCAGTGAAATTTTTTATTCATTACTATTTTATAATGCAAAGTTAAAATTTTTTCAATTTCCGAGAGTCTGTTGAATTCTTTATACATACATTTTGTGTCTCTTTAAAAGCATGCCACTGATGGGATAAACTGACATGCCTTGTAGTCAATCTAATTTAACAGCCGGCATGAAAATTAATAAGAGTAGACAGCAAATCTTTGTTGTATCTATCATGGTATAGTAGCTTTAGAAGAAATAAAACTAAGTTTTTACTCGTATTATAACTGATGTTTTGTTTCTTGTAAAACTTATTTTTTTCTTAAATGTTTTATTGTGAATTATGTGATAGTTTACATGGGAGAACATTAATTTTACATTCATTCTATCGTATATCATCTCATTGCCATGGTTACAATCCCCTCCTTGCAATCCTTCCCCCGTGCTCCCCAGGTCTTCAGCACACAGTCGCTCTCCCTCTCTGGATCTAAAGTCTCCAGCTGCTCCATTGCTCCACGTCA
>NW_006408610.1:678430-697554 GCF_000296735.1 Chrysochloris asiatica | reverse complement strand
TTTGCTGAATCTTCCAATGAGTCTAGCCTTTTTACTGAGTCTTTGGGGTTTTCTATGTATAGGATCATATCGTCTGAAAATAAGGAGAGTGTAAAAGTTCTTTTTGCCTGTATAACTTCAGATATGAAAAACATATACATGAACATGAAAAGAAAAGAATATAAGATACTTTATTTATTCAGTGAATAATTGGTCATTTAGTATGTGTAATTCAATATTGTGTTCATGTCAGGAGAAAAGATATTATTAATATTAACCTAATTGATATTAATATTTGGTCTGAATAGGAATTTTAGGAATGGTATAGAGGTGATGATGGTCTGTCCCATTTCATTAAGACAGATGGTGAAGTTACTCTTTTCTTATAGATAATACTGTTTCCCATATCCTTAGCTCTACTCCAGTAGAATCCTGGTATGACATTGGCATGCTAGGATAAGCAGTGGACCTGCAAGGTTGATGGTTCAAACCCACCAGCCACTCCCTGGAAACCCTGTATAGGTTTGCTATGAGTGGCACTTAAGTTACAAGCACTGGAGTCAATGCTTCTCTCATTGCTGTTAAGTTTAAAAGGTGCTTCAAGGAATCTCTCTAACTTGGACTGACCCTCACAACTTTGGCTGCTTTTTGGCTTTCATGAGCTCCTTGGCATAGAGGTTATTTAAATCCTATTGGTTGAATATCAAAAACAGATATGCAGTGAATAAAGGCCTAGTCTAACTCTTGTTTGAACAGTTTGAGGCAAGAGGCAGGTTGAAAAGTGGAAAGAACACTACTTGGAAGTCAGGATACTTGTGTTTCTAGTATTCTTTGTTAGAGTCTTAGTTTGTTTTCATAAATAATCTCAGATTCCTTACAATTCCAAAATTCTACATGTGATTGTTATTAAGTGTCATCAAGTCGGTTCTGACTCATAGCAACCCTGCATAGAGTTTCCAACGAGCAGCTGGTCGGTTTGAGCTACCAACCTTGTGATTTGTAGTCCAGTGCTGATTCACAGCACCACACCAGGACTCCAGATTTCTACATACATATGTGTAATTTGGGAGTCCTGGTGTGGCACTGTGGGTTAATGTGCCAGACTGCAAAGCTAGCCGTTTGAACGAACTGCAAGGTCGGTGGTTCAAGCTCACCAGAAGCTCCTTGGAAACCCTATACAGGGTCACTATGGGCCGGAACAGGCTCGACGGCACTTAACAACAACAACACGTGTAACAACAACGTGTAATTTGAGAGTGTGGTGGCACAGGACTGTGAACCACATGGGACAAAGATGAGACTTTCTGCTCCCATTAAGATTTTAAAAAGCCTCGGAAACCCTAAACAAGGCCACAATGAGTTGAAATCAATTCGATGTTACACAACCACCACCATGGCAACAATAAATGTGTAATTTAGCAAATTCTGACTGGACCATTTAAAGAACATCATGGATTAAAATTTTGACAGTCAGACTCTAATACACATGGCTATCAATTTAGGTGTACTTGAGGTGTATTTTCTCACAGTGGAAAGATCTGTGAAGTAGTATAGAAACTAATCAGATAAATGCAAAACATTTAATTGTGAAATAATTAATTTTTACAGTTGAAAAAAAAAAAACTAAAAAGTCAAAGGAGCTCTGGTAGCATAGTGGCTACGAATCAGGCTACTAATCTCACTGTCAGCAGTTTGAAACTACCAGCTGTTCTGCGGGAGAAAGATGAGGCTTTCTGCGCCCATAAACATTTACAGCCTCGGAAACCCTGTACAGGGTCTCTAGGAGTCGGAACCAACTCCAGGCACATAACAACAACAACTAAAAAGTCAAGGCTTGAAATTTCACTTTAAAAATATTTTGACTTTGTAGTTTATTAAATTTACATTTTGAATAAAAAATGTGAAACTCACATGCTGTAACATGAGTGAACCTTGACAATATTTTGCTGAGTGATATAAATTAGACATGAAGGGATTCTGTGTTATTCCACTTGTATAAAATATCTAGAGTAGGCAGATGCATACAGGCAAAAGTTGATTCATGGTGACCAAGAACAATGGTGGGTTACTATTGAAGGGGTACTAAGTTTCTGTTTGAGATGATGAAAATCTTTCAGAAATAGATAGTGCTAATGCTACATAACATGTAAATGTACTTAATGTCATTGTATTGTACACTTAGTCTAGTTGTGAAGAAGATACTTACTGGACTCTCTATACCCACTGGAAAGAATATGGAGGAACTCATATCTAAGGGTCCAGCACTCGTCTTGTCAGTTTGTCACTCTGGGGGTAGCTTGTGTGTTGCTATGATGCTGGCAACTATACCTCCAGTATTTTAGATACAGTAGTGTCACTTGAGTAAGTCAGAAGAAGGAGAGGCAGATCACTTCTGAATGTTTAGCCACTGAAATCCTTATGAACAGCTGTGGAACATTGTCTGATCTAGTGCCAGAAGATTAGAAGGCACTCAATACGACTGGGGAAGAGCTGTCTTCTCAAAGTAGAGTTGACTTTAATGACATGAGACCTTCATTTGTTGATGGAACACAACTCAAAATGAGAAGAAACTATTACAAACATCCATTAATAATCAGAACATGAAACTATGAAGTATGAATCTAATAAAAATTAGAAGCTTTGACTAGAAACTAGTCAAGGATTAAATGGAATACATGGAAGACTGATACCGTAGGCATTTGTGAGCTGAAATAGACTGGTATTGGCCACTTTGAATCTGGCAGTCATATGGTTTACTATGCCAGGACATTCATTGTCAAAAAGAACATTTCAAGATCTGTCTGGAAGTATAATACTGACTGCGACAGGATGATATCCATATTAATACAAGGAGGACCAGTTAATGCCACTATTATTCTGATTTATACATCAACCACTAAATCCAATGATGATGAAATTGAAGAATTGTTCAGTCTGAAATTAATCAAACGTGCAGTCAAGATGCATTTATAATTACTGGTAATTGGAATGCCTAAGTTGGAAACAAAGAGAAAAGGATTTGGAAAATATAACCTTGGTGATAGAAACAATGCTAGAGATTGCATGACAGACTTTTGCAAGATCAATGATTTATTCATTGCAAATACCTTTTTTATCCACATAAAGGGCAACTATACATGTGAAGCTCATTTGATAGAACTCACAAGAATAAAATTGACTACATCTGAGAGTAGAGATAGTGGCGAAATCTCAGTATCATAGACCAAACTGAGGCCAGGGGCTGACTGTGGAACAGACCATCAATTATTCTTATGCAAGTTCAAACTGAAACTGAAGAAAATTAAAATAACTCCACGAGAGCCAAAGTGTGACCTTCAGTTTATCCCACCTGGGTTTAGAGACCATCTCAAGAACAGATTTGACGCATTAGACACTGGTGACTGCAGACCACAGGAGGTATGCGATGACATTAAGAACATCATATATGAAGAAAGTAAAAGACAGGAAAGGAGCAAAAGGTATGTTATAAGAGACTCTGAAACTTGCTTTAGTGTAATGGACACTAAAGGAACTGGAAGAAATGAAGTAAAAGCTGAACAGAAAATTTCAAAGGACAACTCTAGAAGACAAAGTGAAAAAGAATGAGATGTGTAAAACCTAGAGTTAGAAAGCAAAAGGGAAGGATACACTCAATTTCCTCAAGTTGAAAGAACTGAAGAAAAATGCAAGTCGCAGGTTTCAATATTAAAGGATTCTATGGGAAAATACTGAATGATGCAATAGCATCAGAAGCTGGAAGGAATACAGAGTCACTGTACTAAAAAGAATCGGTCGATATTCAATAATTTCAAGAGGTACCATATGATCAAGAACCAATAGTATTAAAACAAGAAGTCCAAGCTACACTGAAGGCAGTCCAAGCTACACGAAGGCATTTGTAAAAAACAAGACTCCAGGAATTGATGTAATACAAACTGAAATGTTCTAACAAATTGATACAGCACTGGAGGCACTCACTCATCTGTGCTAAGAAATCTGTAAGACAGCTACCTGAACAGCCAGTTGGAAGAGATTCATATTTTTGCCCATTCCAAAGAAAGGTGGCACAACAGAAAACAGAAATCATCAAACCATATCATTTACTATCATTTGCAAGTACAGTTTTGCTGCAGATAATTTAAAAACAGTTGCAGCAGTACATTGACAGGAACCTGCCAGAAATGCAAGGTAGATTCAGAAGAAGATGTAGAACTAAGACTATCATTGCTGATGTCAAGATGAATCTTTACTGAAAGCAGAGAATACCAGAAAGACGTTTACTTGTGCTTTATTGCTTATGCAAAAACATTCAACTGTGTGGATCATAACAAACTAGGAATAATATTGTGAAGAATAGGTATTCCAGAATACTTCACTGTGCTTATGAGGAACCTGTACATAGTCAAGAGGCAGTTGTTAGAACAGAACAAGGGGATATTTAATGGTTTAAAATCAGGAAGGGAGTGTGCCAGGGTTGTATGCTTTTACCACACTTATTCAATCTGTATGCTGAGCAAGTAATCCAAGAAACTGGATTATATGTGGTATCAGGATTGGGGAAAGACTCATAAATAACTTGGGAGATGCAAATGATACAGCCTTGCTCGATGAAAGAGGAGGATTTAAAATACTGATGAAGATCAAAGACCTCCATGTAAAGAAAGCAAAATCTTCACAATTGGACCAGTAATGTTGTTGTTATGTGCTGTGGAGTCACTCCCGACTCATAGCGACCCTGTACAGGGTTTCTGAGGCTGTAAATCTTTATGGGAGCAGAAAGCCTCATCTTTCTCCTGCGGAACAGCTGGTAGTTTCAAACTGCCGACCTGAAGGTTTGCAGCCAGATTTGTAACCACTACACTACTGGACCAGTAAATAGCATCATGAAAAAAGATAATGAATGCTCATAGAAAGAACAATCAAGAAATCAAATAATGTATTGCACTGGACAAAGCTGCAAAAAGCCTCTTTAAAGGGTTAAAAGCAAAGATGTCAGTTTGAGGACTTAGTTCACTTGACCGACCTTAGCCATATTTTCAGTCTCTTCATATGCAGCGTGAAAGTTGGACAGTGAAAAGAGGACAAGCGTAGAAGAATCGATGCAACTGAATTAGGGTATTGAAGGATATTGAAAGTACCATGGACTGCTAGAAGAACAAACCAATCTGTCTTGGAAGACGCTTAGCCAGAATGCTACCTAGAAGCCAGGATGGTGAAACTTCCTTTCTCACACTTTGACTGTGTTGTTAGGAAGGACCAGCCCCTGGAGAAGGACATCATGCTTGGTAAAGTGGAGGGTCAGTGAAAAAGAGGGAACACCCCCAATGAGATGGATTGGCATAGTGGCAGCAGCAATGGCCCAAACATGAATGACAATTGTGAGACCAGCGCAGGACTGGGCAGTGTTTTGTTCTGTTGTGCAGAAGGGTTACTATGAGTCGGAGCCAACTGGATGACACCTAACAAGAACAACAAAAATATCTTAAGGGTGAATTTAGGGAGTATTTGATTAAAAAATCCAAGTTGCCTCTTTGACTAATTAGCCATGGACTGTTCAGCCATGTGAACATTTGTAGGCTAGGTAGGAACCACTGCTGTTGCTTCCACGTGGATTTTCTAGCTCCTTTCAGACAATTCCCTTTAAGAGTTATTTGGGACCAGATAATTAAAAATCCCGCTGCTGTTGATTTTTCCAACTCATAGTAACCCTATAGGACAGAGTAGAACTGCCCATAGTGTTTCCAAAGCTATAATCTGTATGGACGCCAACTGCTGTATCTGTCTTTCAGGGAGCAGGTGGTGGGTACAAAACGCCAACCTCTCAGTAGCAGCTAAGTGCTTAGCCACTGCGCCATCAGGGTTCCTTGACTTCTTTAAAGTCAGGTTAAAATCTTTAACCAATAAATGTAAGGTAGTTTTCAGCTCAAGCTACATATATATTAGTGCAAACAAGTCATTTCATTGTCCTGAGTGAGTCAGTCTCCTGGATATTTTGCAGCTAGTGCCTATGTATGGAGGCTCTGCATTAGCGGCATTCTAGTTGACAGCAGGTGGTTGTAAGAGCAAGAAGTCTAAAGGGCTTCTATCATTATTCATGAGAGGAAACTTAGAGTTAATGTACAAATTGATACTCCTACTAACATGGAGCAAAAACTAATGTTCGCTAAAAATGAGGACGTTTTCCACGTGCCAACTTAAGTTGGCTTATATCCATCTTGTTTTAAGGATTTGGGTATCAAGTAGACTTATTTACTGGAGTTTTATTAGACAAGTGACTGTGGTTAACACATGTTTACCGTACTAGGGTATAGTAGAAAAGGTACTGACCTTACAATGAAAGGACTAAGTTAAGTAGCCTGTGTTTTGGTAGATTTGTATAACCTTAGACAACTCGCCAAGCTTGCCTAAGCTTCTGTTTTCTCTTTTAGAAAATGAGAATAATTTCCAACCTGTAGAGTTACTGTCACTGTTAAGTGAGATAATGCATATAAAGTACAACATTGTTACTGGCCTCTCCCACCCTTAGTACATGTAATTGTGACGATGATGAGTATACAGTCTTGACTCCTGTTAAACTTGAGATAATCTTCCTATAGCAGCGTTGTCTGAATGATGGGAATACTTTCAGCTTTCAATCAAGAGGGTGGGTAATGTCTGATTCACCTAAAACTTAGTTTAGCTAAACTCCTGCCTGAGAATTTCATAATACAAGCACAAGAACTGTTTTGTATTTTGGGGCCTCTTCCAAAAAAGAAGAGACTTAAATACAATTTGGCAAACAAGAGGAAATAGTTTGGCCTTTTAAATGAGTAGCAAGATGAAATATAGCAATATTAATGCACAGGAGACCTGCAGTAATTAGAAAATATAATTCAGTTAATCTCCTTCTCAAAAGAGGCATTCGTTATTTGCTATGATAAATTACATTTAACTCCTAACCTGGCATTTGTCCTGTATGTGTGTCCTGTGTTTTATTTTGAACAATTGTTGTTTAAGTCTGTAGTCTGTATCTACTGGGTAAAAAGGGGGCGTGAGAGAGCATTTGCCATTCATTAAAGCTCTTACTGTGGCCGGGCAAATAACATTGGATCTCTGAATTTTAGTCTAGTTACGGATACTTATGCAGGACATTTAAAAATATCATCTTTGAAGAAATACCTTCCATGTTCCTTTCCCAACTCTACCTAAAAGGGAGACTGTTGGTAGAAAAAACACGTAAAAACCTGATTTTTAAACGAGAAGAAGCAACATTGGCTTAGTTTTTAAAAATGTGAATCGTTCAGATTTCAATACTCTGTTCATATTAACATTTCATAGCAATGTGTTTAAATCTTTCCCTTTTACTTCATTTAAAGTAAAGCGAATCTGAAGTTGCTACAGGCAGGATACTACTGTTCTAATTCTAGAAAACAAGTGAATTTATGAGTTTTTACCATAGACTCATATAATTTAGCTTCATATATCTATTTAATATGACTAATTTAGTATGTCTTTGACCCTGCATCTGAAATATATATCCCTGCACTAAGATGTTAAGCAGAAATTGGGATTTTTTAGCAAATACTAAATGGGGTCACATGAATCAGGGGGCCAGCTTAATGGCAGCAACAGCAACAAATACGAGAAAGACACTAAAAGCTGTCAGTGAATGGAAGTTGTTCCAATATATTAGTCCAAAAAAATTATGTCATGTTAGTAACCATTTTCCTTGACTATATAGATAGTAATAGTTAATCATTTTGAAGTGAAATTTATATTTGATTCCTTCTATTTGTTATTATGGTGGTATACTGTAAAGTTGGTTCTGATTCGTAACAACCTTGTATAGAGTTTCCAAGAGTGGCTGGTGGGTTTGAACTGCCAACCTTGCAGTTAGCGGTCCAACACTTACCCTACAGTACCCTCGTCTGTTAGTTGTTGTTGTAAACCACCGACCTTGCTGTTCAAACCGACCTTCAAGTTGAGTGCTAATTATCCTATGGCACCACACCAGGACACTTGCTTCTATTTAGAACACATTAAAAAATGCCATCTAGGTTAAAAGATTTAGTGACAATTTTGGTAATAATAAAAACAACAATAACATCGAACATATCTGATAATCATTACAATTCTGTGAGCTGTAAATAATTGTCTCGTTTTATACATGAAGAGATTAAGCCTTTGAGAAGTTAAATAACTTGCTCTCAAGAACACAGATGGCAATGAACCTACCTCTCTCTGACCTTATTTATTTAGTTATAATAGTGATTGAATAAATGTACTGCCTTCTTATACTTTCTTGTTTTCAAGTTTCCTGAGTAAAAGTCTTAGTCATCTTGTTTACTAATATACGTTTACGTTTATATGTTTTTTAAAACTATAGAACAGTGGATGAGCCCCAATGAGATGGAGTGGCATGGTGGTAGCAGCAATGAGCTGAAGTAATAACAAGTGTGAGGCTGGCACAGGACCAGGCAGTGCTTTCTTCTGTTTTGCATAAAGTCACTGTGAGTCAGAAGTGACTCACTGGCACCTAACAACAACAGTATCGTCTAAAGTATCACTTTATTTGCGTCTCACTGATTTTGATATATTTTACTTTTTGTGTGTTTTATTCCAAGTATTTTAATTTTTTGATTCATGGAGTATTTATCCTTTTTTTTTTTTTGATAACTCTTGAGTTTTTGAGGTTAGATATTTCAGCTCCTAGAGGAGCTCTGGTAGCGTAGTGGTTACGAATCGGGCTGCGAACCACAAGGTCTGCAGTTCGAAACTACCAGCTGCTCCCGTAAAGATTTATAGCCTCAGAAACCCTGTTCAGGGTCGCTATGATTCTGAAAGCTATGTCACCAGTATTTTAAATAACCAGAAGGGTCACCCATGGTGGACAGGATTCAGGTGAGCTTCCAGACAAAGACAGACTAGGAAGAAAGAGTGACGAACTACTTCATTATCTTTAGTCACTGAAAACCTTATGAATAGCAGAAAAACACTAATGCTAGAAAATGAGCTCCTCAGGTTGGAAGGCACTCAAAATGCAACTGGGGAAGAGCTGCCTCCTCAAAGTAGAGTTGACCATGATAACGTGAATGGAGTAAAGCTCGTGGGATAAAAGTCCACAGGATCTTCATTTGCTGATGGGGCACAACTCAGAATGCAGAGAAACAGCTGTAAACATCCACTGAAAATCGGAACATGGAATGTATGAAGTATGAATCTAGGAAATTGGAAGTTGTCATAAATGAAATGGAATGCATAAACATCGATACCTTACACATTAGTGAGCTGAATTTGAATCTGACAACCACATGGTTTACTATGCCGGGAATGACAAATTGAGGAGGAATGGTGTTGCTTTCATCGTCAAAAAGAACATATCCAGATCAGTCATGAAGTACAACGTTGTCTGTGATAGGATAATATCCATGCGCCTTCAGGGAAGCCCAGTTAATACCACTATTATTCAAATTTTTGCACCAACCACTAAAGCCAGTAAGGATGAAATAGAAGAATTCTACCAACTTCTTCAATCTGAAATTGATCAAACATGCAATCAAGATGTATTGATAATTGTGATTGGAATGCAAAGGTTGGGCGCAAAGAGGAAGGAGTAGTTGGAAAATATGGCCTTGGTGATAGAAATGATGCTGGAGAACGCATGATAGAATACTGCAAAACCAGTGATTTGTTCATTCAAATACCTTCTTTAGACAGCAAAACAGACTACTATATACACATGGACCTCGCCAGATGGACTACATAGAAATCAAATAGACTACATCTGCAGAAAGAGACAATGGAAAAGCTCCATATCATCAGTGAAAACAAGGCCAGGGCAGACTGTGGAACAGACCAGACCATCAATTACTCATATGTAAAATCAAACTGAAGCTGAAGAAAATGAAAACAAGTCCACGAGAGCCAAAACATGACCTTGAATATAACCCCTCCCTGAATTTAGAGATCATCTGAAGAACAGATTTGATATATTAAACACTAAAGACTGAAGGCCAGAAGATTTGTGGGATGACATCAAGAATATCATATATGAAGAAAGCAAAAAAGTCATTGAGTAGACAAGAAAGAAGGAAAAGGTCAAAATGGATGTCAGAAGAGACACTGAAACATGCTCTCCAGCGTAGAGATGCTAAAGCAAATGGAAGAAATGAGGAGGTCCAAGAGCTCAGCAGAAAACTGCAAAGATCTGGAATCAGAAAACCAGAAAGGAAGAACACGCTCAGCATTTTTTAAGCTGGGGGAACTGAAAAAAAAAATTCAAGCCTCGACTTTTCGTGATTGAAAGATTCTCTGGGCAAATTACTGAATGATGCAGACAGCATCAAGAGAAGATGAAAGGAATACACAGAGTCGCTGTATCAAAAGGAAATGGTTAATGTTCAACCGTTTCAAGAGGTAGCATATGATCAAGAGCCAATGATACTGAAGGAAGAAGTCCAAGGTGCATTGAAGGAATTGGCAACCAATAGGCACCAGGAATTGATGGAATCAAAATTGAAATCTTTCAAGAAAGTGAGGCAGCACAGCACAGGAGGCACTCACTCATCTCTGCCAAGAAATTTGGAAGACAACTATCTGGCCTACTGATTGGAAGAGATCCATATTTGTGCCCATTCCAAAGAGAGGTGACCCAACAGAATGAGGAAATCATCAGACAATCTCTTTGATATCTCAATCAAGTAAAGTTTTGCTAAAGGTAATACTGAAACGGCTACAATCATACATTGACAGGGAACTTCCAGAGGTTCAAGCTGGATTCAGAGGAGGCTGTGGAATGAGGGATATCATTACTGATGTCTGATGGATCTTAGCTGAAAGCAGAGAATATCAGAAAGATGTTTACCTGTGCTTTATTGACTATGCAAAGGCTTTAGATTGTGTGGCTCATAACAAGCTATGGACAACCTTGTGAAGTATGAGTATTCTGGAACACTTAATTGTGCTCATGAGGCAGTTGTTCGAACAGAACATGGGAACACTGAATGTTGTAAAATTAAGAAAGGTGTGTGACAAGGTTGTATTCTTTCACCATTTTTATTCATCCTGTATGCTGAGAAAATCATCTGAGAAGCTGGGTTATTTGAAGAAAAACGTGGCATTAGGATTGGAGGAAGACTCATTGACAGCCTGCAATATGCAGATGATACAACCTTGCTTGCTGAAAGTGAAGAGGACTTAAAACATTTACTGATGAAGATCAAAGAGCACAACCTTCAGTATGGATTACATCTCAATGTCAAGAAAACAAAAATCCTCACCACTGGACCAATAAACAACATTCTTATCAATGGAGAAAAGATTGAAGTTGTCAAAAACTTCATTCTTGGATCAACTATCAACACGCAGGGAAGCAGCAGTTGAGAGATCAAAGGACGTATTGCATCAGGCAAATCTGCAGCAAAGATGTCACCTTGAGGACTGAGGTGCGCCTGACCCAAGCCATGGTGTTTTCAGTAACCTCATATGCATGCAAAAGCTGGACAGTGAATAAGGAAGACCGTAGAAGAATTGATGCCTTTGACTTATGGTGTTGGAGGAGACTATTTAAAGTGCCATGGGCTGCCCAAAGAACCAATAGATCTGTTTTGGAAGAAGTGCAGCCAGAGTGCTCCTTGGAGGCCAAGATGGCCAAACTTCGTCTCTCATACTGTCATATTGTCAGGAGGGAGCAGTCACTGGAGAAGGATATCATGTTTGTTAAGGTGAAGGGTCAGAGAAAAAGAGGAAGACCCCCAGCGAGATGGATTGGCCAAGTGGCAGCATTGATGGACTCAAGCTTGGCAACAATGGTGAGGTTGGCCCAGGATCAGGCAGTGTTTTGTTCCGCTGTGCTTAGGGTCGCTGTGAGTCGGTGCCGACTCGATGGCACCTAACAACATGAGGCAGCACCAATTCGATGGCATTTAAGGACAACAACAATGAAATAATTGACAGTATGAAATGTCAGATAACAAGAAAGTCAATCAGTGAGGAGTGAGTGTCTTTGCTTTCAGATTCCTGTGTTCTTGCCTTACCTTAGTTGTTAGACTGTCAGCTTCTTGAGGACAGGAGACAAAGGATTAGGCATCTCAATTACCTGCAAGGTACAACAACAGTAAAATCATAGTTAACGTGTGCCACTCAACTTTTACTTCTGTTATGGTAGATTTAGAAAGTACTAGTGTTTATGCCAAGGAGCTCTGGTAGCATAGTGTTTACCAATCAGGCTGTGAACCTCAAGGTCACCAGTTAGAAACTACCAGCCACTCTGAAGGAGAAAGATGAGGCTTTCTGCTCCTGTAAAGATTTACAGCCTTGGAAAGCTTGTACAGGGTCGCTGTGGGTCTGAACCGACTCGACGGCACTTAACAACAACAGTGTTTATACCACAAGGAACTCTGGCTATCCAGTATGTATATTACCCCATACAACTCTTTTGACAAAGTCAAAAACAAGTGTCCCTTTCTCAAGCTATTTTACTGCCATGCTTTAGGGGACAGAAGAATGAGGCCTGCTGGGACCAAGGGGTGGACTAGGTGGACTAGGAGAAAGGAACCACCCAGAGCTGAGGGAGCAGAGTGCCATTCCAGTGGACCGAGAGGGCATTGCTCAAGTTGAGGGGCAGGGGCCTCAAACAGAACCCTGAGGGCAGGCCTGTTACCTAGTCAACCTCAGTGATTAGAGGTTTATTTTCAAGCCTGGAGAGCTAATGCAAACTGGTTTGCTGTATTTTAACTTGCCTGGTGCCTCCTATCTCTTCTTTCCCTCCAATGCTCCTATTTGTAATGCAAATGACTTCCTTTTGCCTGTTCACATTTTATTTGGAAGCAGATAACTTGTATTCTAGATTCACAGATGAAAAGTTTTGTCTGCGGTTGAAATTTGAATGTAGAGCCCTGGTAATATAGTGGTTTACAGGCTGGGCTGCTAGCCACAAGGTCAGCAGTTCAAATCTTGCCAGCGACTCTGAAGTAGAAAGATGAGGCTTTCTTCTTCCTTAAAGATTTGCAGCCTCAGAAACTGTATACAGGGTTGCTGTGAGTTGGAACTGACTAGATGGCTCATAACCACCATCACCTCTATAACGGGGCTAGTGCGTTTTCTGTTGTATGCATGTTAGTTGCATCTTATTAGGTGCAAGTATGATTTAAAGGAGATATGTACAGCTATCAAGTTGAGAAGGGTTGGACTATGATGACTAAGGTTTTGGCCAGGGAGTCCTGGTGTGGCGCTGTGGGTTAATGCGCCAGACTGCAAAGCTGTTTGAACTCCAAGGTCGGCAGTTCAAGCTCACCAGCTGCTCCTTGGAAACCCTATACAGGGTTGCTGTGGGTCGGAATTGACTCGACGGCACTTGGCAACAACAATCTAGGCCAGAAACCACTGAGAAATGGTTTATTGGGTAAGATGTAGTACTATCTCCATTATAAACAATCCCATGATGTGATCTGATATAATTATCCAGTGTGTTGTAAATCCTCATTTCTATGATGTTGATGAGGTCAGATGTAATCTATGTGATTAGGTTGTATCTCAAGATATAAAAGATGAGAGAAGTGAGCAGAGTAAAAGGGCCCCACTGTCCCCAAGAAAGAAGAGCTGAGAGTGGAGTTCATCCTTTGGACCTGGGACTCCCTGCACTATGAAGCTCCCAGATTCAGAGGAAGATTGATGCCCAGACACATGGAGAACCCCAAGGAATGCTGGGCCTAGATGCTGAAAGGAAACAAGGACCTTTCTCCAGAGCCGGTGCTCTGAACTTGGACTTGCAGCTTCCTGAACTGTTTGTTCAAGCCGTCTGCCAGCGGTATTTGTTATTGCAGCATTAGATAACTAAGACACACACTGTACTAGTTTCTTTTAGCATGTTGCTTTAAAAAAATTAGCACAGTGTACTTATGAAAATAAGCCAGCTGCCTTCAAGTCATTTCAGCTCAGAGTGACCCTATGCATATTTGCACACATGTAGAACTGCTCTATAGGGTTTTTAGTGAATGGTTTTGAAGAAATAGATTGCCAGTCCTTTCTTCCAAGGTGTCTCTGGGTGGACTCTCAACTGCTAACCTTTTGGTTATCAGCCTAGTACTTAACTGTGTCACCCAGTACGTCTCTCCTCTGGCAAGCCTCTGCTAACCCACATAGGACGCCGCAGCCTGCACTCTCTACTGCTGTTTTCAGCCCAGCCCACTGTGAAGTATTTAGGCCGCAGCCTCTGCTTTGAGTCTATAATTCTGTCAAGTCAGTTTCAACTCATAGCGACCCTGTATCTCAGAGTAGAACTGCCCTATAGGAGTCCTGATGTGGCGTTGTAGGATAAGCATTGAACTGCAAACCACAAGGTCTGAGGTTCAAACCCTATACAGAGTTGCTGTGAATCAGAACCAGCTTGACGGCACTTCACAACAACGTAAGATTTTCAAGACTGTCCATCTTATGGAAGTAGACTCCGCATCTCCCTGTGCGCCCCCCCACCCCACCCCGAGAATGGGTTTGAACTGTTAACCTTTCAGTTTGCAGCTGAGCGTTTTAACCACTGTACCACCAGGGCTTCTACAAATCTGTGGCTATAGTTTGTTATAGTTGGCCCCCCAAAAAGGAATTTGTGCTTTCTTTGGCCAGTCCTTGCTCTTGTTGAGGGCTGTCCCTTCTCTATATTTCAGTATTCCCTCAGGTTCTCCTACCACCTCTACCTAGCTACTGCCAGCCTTGAGACTTGGTCTGTTTTCTCACTCTTCTAGGTCCCCTCCCTCTGCTAAGGCTACTTAGCTCTGTCCCTCCTTCCTTCTGTGCCTGTTCCTTTCTTTAATCTCACCTCTTTTTGAACCCTTAATTGCTGCTCTCCCCTCCAACAGTGTCTCCCATTTTCTCTCCAAATTATCTAATTTACTATCTGATTTAGAAGGAAAGTGCCTCCAGGCAGGGATTACCTTGCTATGTTGTGAAACCTTGTCTAAAGTGCTCCATAAATTAGCATTTGTAGGGCGTTTTCTACATACTAATTATTATTATTGAAATACAAAAATGCTTTCAGAACCATGAGGAAGCATCCTAGGATATTAGGCTAATTGCCTGTGCATATTTTTCAAAAAAAGAAGAAAATTTTCTCTTCCTGCCTAAGCCAGCTCCAGAGGCTCCAACTGTAACCCAAATCCCTGGACTCAGTCTGAACTACTGTTTCATTACTTTTACATCAATTCAGAGTACAGTGGAGTCACGTGGACCCATTCAGAGTATTCATGCTGGACCCATTCAGAGTATTCATGCTGGTCAAAAGGCAGGAATGGCCCCAGAGCTTGCCTTTGGTTTGCTTGGACCCAGAACCTGTTATTTTCCTAGTGACATTTATGGTTGAAGTCCACAGGGCTTCAAGTAAATTTCCTTTATATTATGATTATGTAGATGTTTATTGCCAGAGTGAATCAACATTTTTATTAGCATTTTATGATGCAAATGGCAAGGCTTTTAAGACTTGTTGAATTTCAATGAGACTAGACATATATGTCAGAAGGACCCATTTATGGAACTATTTATTGATCCTCTCTCCAGTGCTTACTTTGAGAATATATTAAGAAGAGTGGTTTGTGAAACAGTTTGTCTCTATAAATCACTTGATTTAAACATCTTTAAATTAGAACTTGTTGATCTGGACAAATATTTCTTATTTTCCTAAATATGAGATTTAATAAGTATAGCTTGATTAACAATTTCATAAATTACGAAAATCCCCTTTGTGAAAGAAAAGCTGGTCTTAATAAACTGAAATAACTTTAAAACAATCAACTGACGGTACCTATAAATCTGGAACAGAAAATAGAAGTACTCTTTTCAAAGAAAAGAAGCCTCTTTATCACTTAGGTGAGTGCCCATCTGTGAGAAGGGACTATGACATGACCTTATTGTGTTGGCCACTTGTGGTATTTCTTGTTACAACAGCACTAAATAACTAAGACACACTGTGGTCACTAATTGACACACTGGACATGTTAAGATTCTTGTTAGGTGCTCTTGAGTCAGTCCGACTCATAGCAGACCCTATGCACAACAAAAGTAAACACTGCCTGGTCCTGCATCATCCTCACGATTGTTTCTGTCCGAAGCATGAGAGACAAAGTCTCGCCAACCTTGTATCTAAGGAGCATTCTGGCTGGACCTCTTCCTTCACACATCTGTTTGTTCTTCTGGCAATCCATGGTACTTCCAGTATGCTTCTCTAACACCATAACTCAAATGCTTCAATTCTTGTACAGCCTTCCTTATTCATTGTCTCATTTTCACTTGCATATGAGGCAATTGAAAATACTATAGATTGGGCCAGGTACACCTTAAACTTCAAACTGTTATCTTTGCTCTTGAACACTATAAGAGGTCTTGTGCAGCAGATTTGCGTAGTGAAATATGTTGTTTGATTTCTTGACTGCCGCTCCCCTGAGTGTTGATGGTTGATCAGAGCAAAATAAAGTCTTTGACAACTTCAGTCTATTCTCTTTATCATGGTGCAATTTATTGTTCCAGTTGTGAGGATTTTTGTTTTCTTTGCATTGAGGTACAGTACATACTGAAGGTTGTGGTCTTTGATCTTTGTCATTAAGTATTTTAAGTCCTTTTCACTTTCATCAAGCAAGGTTATATATCATCTGCATATTGCAGGTTGTTAATGAGTTTTCCTCCATTCCTAATGCTATATTCTTCTTCAGATAGTCCAGCTTCTTAGGATTATTTGCTAAGCATACATATTGAATAAGTGTGGTGAAAGAATGCAACATGACCTACAGCTTTCCTGATTTTAAACTGTTCAGTATCTGCTTGTTCTGTTTGAACAACTACCTCTTGGTCTATGTACAGGCTCTTCATGAGCACAATCAAGTGTTCTGGAAACTCATTCTTTTGTCAGTCTTCGCAATGGCATTCATAGTTTGTCATTGTCCACATAGTTGAAAGCCTTAGCATAGTCAATAAAGCACAAGTAAACATCTTTCTGGTATTCTCTGCTTTTGGCCAAGATCCATCTGATGTCAACAATGATATCCCTCATTCCACATCCTCATCTGACTTGACCCTCTGGCAGTTCCCTGTCAATGTACTGTTGCAGCCTTTCTCAAGCTGCCCTTTGAAATTTTCTGTTCAGCTCGTTAACTTCCTTGTTTCTTTCATTTGCTTTAGCATTGCTATGCCAGAAAGTATAAGTTTCAGTCTCTTCTGACATCCATTTTGGTCTTTTCTTTCTTTCCTGTATGATGTTCTTGATGTCATCCCACAACACTTCTGGTCTTCTGTCATAAGTGTCTAATGCATCCAATTTGTTATTAAGATGGTCTTTAAATACAGTTGGGATATGTTGAAGGTCATATTTTAGCTCTTATGGACTTTTTATGGTCTGTTCCACAGTCGGTCCCTGGCCTTGATTTGGTTGATGATATGCAGTCTTCCAAACGTCTCTTCCCACAGATTTAGTCAGTTTGATTCCTGTATATTCCATCTGGTGAGGTCCATGTATATATAATCACCTTTTATGTTGTTTAAAAAAGTACTTTCAAATTCTGTCATGTGATCTCCAGCATCATTTCTATAATCAAGGTTATATTTTCCAACTACTGATGTTTCCTCTGTAATTCCAACCTTCGTATTCCAATCATCAGTAATTATCAATACATCTTGATTGCATACTTAATCAATTTCAGACTGAAAAAGTTGGTAGAATTCTTTAACTTTATCATCACTGGCTTTAGTGGTTGGTGTGTAAATTTGAATAATAGTGGTCTAAACTGATGTTCCTTGTAGGCATACGGATATTATCCTGTCACAGACAGCATTGTACTTCAAGACAGATCTCGAAATACGCTTTTTGGTGATGAATGCTACATACATCATTGCTCTTGAATTTGTCTTTCCTGGCATAGTCAACCATATGATTGCCTGATTCAGAATGGCCAGTACCCGTCCATTTCAGCTCACTAATGCCTAGGCTATTAATCTTTATGTGTTCCATTTTTGACAGCTTCCAGTTTTCCTAGATTCATACTTCGTACATTCCATGTTCCAATTAGCAATGAATGCTTGCAGTTGTTTCTCCTCATTTTGAGTTGTGTCCCATCAGCAGATGAAGGTCCTGAAAGCTTTACTTCATTCGTGTCATCCTGTTCAGCTCTACATCCAGTAGAGAGCTTCCTTAGTCGAATTTTGAGTGTATCACAACCTGAGAGGAGTCCTGGTGTGGTGCTGTGGGCTAATGCGTCAGACTGCAAAGTCATTTGAACTGGTTCAAGCTTACCAGCTGCTCCTTGGATACCCTATACAGGGTCGCTATAGGTCGGAACTGACTCAACGGCACTTCACAACAACAAAACAACCTGACAGGCTCATCTTACATCACTGTATCTGACAGTATTCTGGTGCTAGTCATAATATTTTCATCTTTGGGCCCTATATTTGATAATGTTCTGCTGCTTTTCATAATGTTTACAGTGACTAAAGTTTCAGAAGTAGTACACCTCTCCTTCTGCCTAGTGTGTCTTAGGCTGTAAGCTCTGCTGAAACCTCTTCACCATGGGTGATCCTGCTGGTATGAAAAATACTGGTGGCATGAACTCCAGCATCATAGCAACGCGCAGGCCACCACAGTCCCACAGATTGACAGATGAGTGGTGACTGTTGAAGATACAACCACTGAAGGAGAACAAGCAGGATGGCGGAGAGGGTGGAAGTGCAGTGAGGAGCTCCGTCAGCAACAACACAGAATACCTGACCAAGCAGGCTCAGAGGATGGCGCCAGAACTCTGAACCCCACTTATCAAGGAATATTTAGAAGGTTGGAAGGCTTACAGCTAGGGGAATTTATAGCAAAGCAAGAAATCCAGTGCTTTCTAATCCAAGGCACTCAGCTGCTTCCTGCGTGGCCATATTGGGTGAGACCGAGTGGGGAAAGGCTCAGAGTAGCCACAGATGCCTGACAGAACTGTGGACATTCTTTTTTCCGTATCTGTGTATTGGCCTCCCGCTGTGTGTGCATCTCCATTCTGGAGACTAGAGGGGGTGCCTGAGTGGATGGACACCCCACCCCTACCCCCAGAGGGTTCTACTATGCATGTGCACAGATCTTCTCAAAATTTAAAAGGACAATTTCCACTTAAAACCAACAGCAGTGCAAAATGGCCACAGCCAGCCCTGAA
>NW_006408610.1:665898-676330 GCF_000296735.1 Chrysochloris asiatica | reverse complement strand
CATCATCAGGAAAAACCCAAAACAAAAGTGTCAATATGACAGGCTACTGCAAGAATAAGCAAGCTGTTCACCAGGAAGTCATCAAGGCAAGCAGTCAAATTCCTTCAGAACAAACCCCCCTCTAAGACTGAAACTCAAAGGGAACACACAAACAGGCACATATGCTTGCTGGCAACCACATTGGTCTACTGGTGAATGGAAGGAGGGGGAAATGCAGCAATTAAGTAATGGACTGAGTTCAGCCATGGTCCATTGATTCCAGTTGACCTGGAGATGAGAGAGAAAAGAAGAAGGGCTGATTGGTCCAAAGTGCGGTGAGACCTGCAGATACCTCAGCCCATGGACAAGGATATAGCCACAGAGGGCTAGAGCTGAGAGTGAAGCATCCAGCTGATACAAAGTGAGGGGAGAGGCACAAGAACACCCAAACTTGCAGATAGCACCCATTTGACCTAGCTTCGATGGTTTGATAATCAGAACTCAAAGAACAATTTCTGATAAAGGAAACAAGGGTAAATTGCTACAATTTGATGAACCTGACCTATACTCATGGACGTAGTTGTTGTTAGGTGCCATCGAGTCGGTACCAACTCATAGCGACCTTATGCACAGCAGAACAAAACACTGCCTGATCTTGGGCCAACTCACTACTGTTGCCATGCTTGAGTCCATCGATGTTGTCACTTGGCCAGTCCATCTCATTGGGGTCTTCCTTTTTTAAATATGCAAGCAAGCCCTGCTCATTGTTGGAGGATTACCTCACTTTGAGATCCAGATGGTGTTCTTTACAGGGTTGCTATGGGTCATAACTGACTTGAGGCCACTTAAACAACATCACCCAAGTGCTCTGAGGAGACAAGCTAAGCCAACTTTTTAGTTGAAGCTTTCATTTTACCTAGTAGACAGAATGGAGTGGCTAAATTCCTTCAATTAAGTCAGTTTTCCTTGAAAATAATGAGTTTTCACTTTCTAACAAGAATACTTTAAAACCCTGAGATAAGAAGACAAAGAGTAGCAGAGCAGTCAGTCTTCATTCCCTTCGTGTTTTGATTTGGGGTGGAGGAGGTGGAGGGCATGTATCAGCATTTACTTGGAAAGTAATGTATGTTATTGTTGTTGTTGTTAAGTGCCATTGAGTCAATTCTGACCCATAGCGACCCTGTTTCCAAGGAGCAGCTGGTGAGCTTGAACCACTGATCTTGCAGTTTAAACGACTTTGCAGTCTGACGTATTAGCCCACAGCGCCATACCAGGACTCCAGTGTTGTATGGGGAGCCCTTTTTGTTAGGTTCTGAAAATACAAAGCTTTAGCTCATGCCTTCTAGAAGTTTGTTATTTCGGGTGTGTGTGTGTGTTTGTGTGTGTCTAACTTTAGGAAATCTTGACACTGATTTACATTTCTGGTTTTGTTTTTTGTAAATGTTGTTAAATGCCATTTAGTAGGTTCCTACTCATAGAAACTCTGTATAGGGTTTCTGAGGAGCCACTGGTGGGTTTGAACCATTGGCCTTGTGGTTGATATTCCAGTGCTTATCCTACAGTGTCATACCTAAAATATACCTCAATCATAATTGCCACTTTAAAAAAATCTTTTTGTGAAAAGGCAAGCAACTAAGTCAAAATGTATTTTACTATGTATAAGTATATGTGATTCTGTTACTGTGCAGTATGTGTATTGGGAATGGATGCATATCACACATATGCGTTAGGGGGAGATATCCAAATGAGTAGCACAGACAAAAATAATACCACGTTACAGGCAATTGTGAGATTAGGTGAGACAATTAATGTAAAGCGCTTAGCGCTGTGACTGGTGTTGCTGTTGTTAAGTGCCGTCCGACTCATAGTGACCCTATCTAAGGTTTCCGGGGAGCTGGTGGGTTTGAACCAATGACCTTGCAGTCAATTGCATTGGCACATAGTAAATTCTCAGTGTTCTCATATATGTATTTATAAGCATTGTTGTTGTTAAGTGCTGTTGCAGTTTAGGTGACAGTGAATTCCAAGGAAAAAGAGGACTGTGGGTTGGGATAGTCAGGGAAAAAGAAAAGTAGAATTTAAGTAAACATATTGCTTCTCTTTTTAAGTTAATATGTCTTTAGTTTAAGACTTGAGTTGCTAATAGCTTTGGGCATTATTATAAATATTAAATATATTAATAACATGGTCTGTTTTGTTTCAGGAACTTTATATTGCTGTAGGAATATCTGGAGCCATCCAACATTTAGCTGGAATGAAAGACAGCAAGGTAACTATGCATAATGAGGGTTAAGAGGAAAGTTTTTCATATTAAAAATTTAAGTTTCACTGTGGTTTTCCATGTAGTGAAAAAGTGTATAGTTGGTCATTGATATTAACATAGATCTGGGAATTAAGAAAGAGATGCTACTGTTCACTGCCTGAAACTGTGCCATTGGTAGGAGAGGTAGTGCTGGGGCACGAGAAGAGCCCTGAACCTAAATCCTCTAGCTTACTGCATGATGTGCTCTATCTGCACCTCAGTTTCTTCCCCTGCTGGCTGTGGGCGTTCCGGGCCCTTTCAGCTATGATCATCCAGGAGTAGAAAATGTGAGCCATAAACAACTTTGATGCGACTCTGACCATGTAACTGGCTTATGAGGTTCTGGTTGCTGATTCTCTGCTTCATCCTGCTCCCCTGACACTCCCTTTCTCATACATCAGTAGGCTCACTCTTGGGTTGTTACCAAAGCATGAGCAATCCATTTGGGGTTGAAACATCAAGCCATTTTAATATCTCAGTAGTTGTCAAAAATATAGTATATATTTTAACGTGCTACTTGAACTATATCTGAAGTCCCATATAATGACTCTGAACATATATTACAGAATATGACACATTAATTCTTGCATAACATTGTAACAGTTTGAATTATGAACTTAGTCTTTCATAAAGTCAGAGATGCCTCTGACAGTCCTGCATTTATCCATTAGGTGGATGCGTGATATTAAAGGTAATAAAAAAAATTTTAACCAGTTTAACTTCTAACTTGAAGAAATACATGTACTTCCTTCTTGTGTCCTCTAAATGAGCTGGCCCCGAGATCAGTCAGATTGCACAGTTGGATGGCAGGGTTCTTTACTTAGTTATGAAAACAACGTCAGTAGGGAACATGTTATTGCATCAAAGGGGAAAAAAAGTCACTCCAACACCAACAACCTCAAAATACATTTTTAGCAGGACTAGTTCAGTCATACCTAGAATTTTGTTTCTGTAAAATAGAAGAAAATTCTGCCTACCAAGATGATCCTGGTTAAAAAAAAAAATTAAGCCATGCCAACAAGAATGGATTGGGGAGGGAAGGATTACACAGTATACAAAGGGGCTTCAAAAAGTTCATGGAAAATTTTCATTATCTTTTAATTCCATTTTCTATTAGTTGCTAAAGCAAATAAGGAATAGGAACAGTTGAAGTAAGGAGTCCAATATTGGGAGACAATCCATACATTACAATAAGCTTGAGCTAAAACTTTGTGTCTTTCTATCCACTTAGCAAATATTTATTAAGAATGGTCTTTTGTGCTAGATGCTCAGGATACTTAAATGAAAAAGACTTTGTCCCTGCCCTCGCTGTTTTATGTGACAAATGGAATCTCCCATGGTAATTTTGGTTAATCTCTAAAATGTGTTATTAGAATGCTTGTTCTTAAATCTGATGGTTGTATTACTTACAAACTGCCGTTTAAATTAACATTGTTGTATAGTGGAAAGAATAGAAGATTTGATAGTTATATCAAATGGGTCAATGTAAATGAAAGCACTTCTGGAACTATACATATGAATATGGTTGAATACAATCTGTGAGTTTGGAAAGTCTACAAAGAAGAAGAAAGAGCAGTAAAGATACTTCAGCATACTTATCTACAGTTGCTAATCAGGATTTTAGGTACAAAGGTTTTGAATTGGAGGATGGATGTGTTATTTTAATCTAAAATTAAACATTATTTTCACAAGTCAAAAAAGAACTTTCAGAAGAAACTGATTTTTTTCTAAATATATTAAATATATAATTACCACCGGACCCACTACTCTCACTCATCAGTGTATACGCAAAAGAATTAAAAGGAAGGACTCAAACATTGGTATGAACACCAGTGTTCATATCAACATTAGTCATCATAGCCAAATGGTGGAGACGACCCAAATGTCCACCAACAGATGAGTGGATCTCACAAGATGGTATATATCTACACAATGGACTGTAGTTACCCACAAAAGGAAATGAAGTTCTAAACATGCTGTGACATGAATAAACCTTGTTAAATGAAATAAGTCAGACATAAAAGGACAAATACTATTTGATTCCATCTATATTAAATGTCTGGTGTGGCACAGTGGGTTAATGCGCCAGACTGCAAAGCTGTTTGAACTGCAAGGTTGGCGGTTCAAGCTCACCATGTCTCCTCAGAAATCCTATACAGAGTCACTATGGGTTGGAACTGATTCGACAGCACATAACAACAACATATTAAATATCTAGAATAGGCAAATGCAAAGAGACAAAGTAAAGTCGAGGTTACGTGGACTGGGGAGAGGGAGGATAGGAAGTTACTACTTAATTGGTAGAGAGTTTCTGTTTCTGGTGATGAAGAGGTTTTGTAAATTAACAGTGGTGGTGGTTGCACAACATTGTGGATGTAATTAATGCCACTAAATTGTGCACTTAAAAATAGCTCAAATGGAGATTTTCATGGTATATGATACGTGTTTTACCACAATTTTAAAAATAATTTTTAAATCTTTTAATACTGATATGTGATGGGTTTGAAAATAATCGTGTTACATTCCAACCCAGAAATTTCTGATAATTTTACTATGTTGGCACAGATAATCCAAATGCATTTTACTTGGTAGATACTTTTCAGAATTGTAAGTTGTTGTGCTGTTGAGTTGGTTCTGACTCACAATGATCCTCTATAGGGTTTCCCAGGCTGTACTTATTTGCAGAAGCAGACAGCCTCATCGGTCTCCTGCAGAGCGGCTAGTGGGCTCAAACTGCTGACCTCGTGGGTCACAATTCAGTGTTTATTGTACAGAGCCACTGTGGTCCAAATTTGTTATAGGAGAGTTAAAACAGAAACATTAATATGTATGGTATGATTTCTTGATAACGACTTTTTTTTTAAATTTCACAGACCATTGTAGCCATTAACAAAGACCCAGAAGCTCCAATTTTCCAAGTGGCGGATTATGGAATCGTGGCAGATTTGTTTAAGGTAAACTGGCCTTGAGGGAGATGGCTGTTACCCAGGTCGTCATCCAGAAGCCACTCAGAGTTGGTCAGGAATGAAGCTCCAGAGTAAATCTTTGTGTGTGTGTGTGTCTGTCTGTGTATATGCTAGTAGACACATGCTGTTTATAGAGTATTCTAACCTTGGCCTTAGGAAAGAGTCCAAATCACCTTTAAAAGATCCGTATGACCCTTGGCATCTCATGTGCTGTGTTAGTATGTGATGTCAATTGACTCAATTATAACCTAAAATTGTCTTTGAGGGGTACCTTAAAGAAATCCACATCAAGCCCCCTCATTCAGAAATCTGCCAAGGATACTATAGTTTTTCAAAGGAAAAGTGGGGTCTTGAATCCAGCTTATTTGACTCAATAAGTATGCTTGCTCGCTCTGTTTTAGAGTTTAAGGACTTTGTAACATGATGAAGGAACCCTGGTGTGGCACTGCAGGATAACGTACTGGACCGAAAGGTTGGTTTGAATTGCAAAGTCAAAGGTTCAGACCTACCAGCTGCACATCAGAAACCTTATTTAGGGTCGCTATGAGTTAGAACCTACTCAACAGTACTTAACCACAACAACATGGTGAATGTAAGGGAGCCACTTATTTCCCACTTCTCAAAGTCTTGCCTTCTTCAGTGTTCTTTCTGTCCTTCCCCTGACATTGTATTTGCCCACTCCGTGGGAGAAATGGCTTATTTGTTTAGTGATGTTGATGAGCCCCTCCTATTTATTTGGCTGATTTAATGGTCATAGCTTGGCCTCTTCTTACACTCCTTGGACATGCCTAAAAGCCTTTCAGTGACCTTGTGCAAAAATCACTCGTGCAGGAATTGACACTCTGAAAATACCCAGTCCTGAAAGTAGTGGATTGTGAGGATCTCCTCAGGTAGAACCTGTGAGCCTCAGAATAGAGCCAGGGATGGTTCCCCCTAACAAGAGGATTGGCCCACCACTATGACTTCCCCAACACTGTACATGATCCACAGGAACTAATGCGCTGTCCTGGGGAGGACCCTTCAGCTGCTCAGTCAGGGTCCAGCCTGCGTACAAAGACGAGGTCAGCCTCAAGCATCCTTCCCTCCCTTCAGGAGGCTAGATCTTCCTTAAAGTGAACCTGTGGGAGCACAGTGGCTCTCTGTAGGATAAACAGGAGCTAGTAGTATAGTGGGTTATGCATTGGGCTGCTAACTACAAGATCAGCAGTTCGAATCTCCCAGCTGCTTTCTGCTCCTATGAAGGTTTACAGCTTTGAAAAACATACACAGGGTTGCTGTGAGTCAGAACTAGCTTGATGGCGTGCAACAGCAGTAGCAAAGTGAACTTATGGGAGCTGGTGGCTCTGCAGGATCAGCACTGGATTTCGAATCTTAAGTTGGGCGATTCCAGCGGCTCCACAGGAGAATGAAACTTTGTGTTCCCACAGAGCTTTACAGCCTCGGAAACCCTATACTGGGGCCCTGTGAGTTGGAACTAATTGATGGTACTTAACAGCAAAGTGAACCTGAGATCCTATATCTGAAATTTGGGGCTCAGGTAGGTCAGGTGCTCTTAATATTGCCTGTCCCAAGTGTGTGAGGACAACAATAATGGCATTCTTTTGACTAAGATGTCCCAGAGGAAGGGAACCTGATATGAAAGATATGAAAAGAAATTTTTTGTATCTCTTTACAAGGATAGGGTCCTGGTGTGGATAAGCAGTGAACTACTAACTGCTAGGTCGGCAGTTCAAACCCACTACCAGCTCCTTAGAAACCCTGTGTGGAGTCGTTACTGACTTGATGGAACATAACAGCAACATATAAGGGTAACTGTTCAAGCAGCAAGCATTTATTTCCATGAAGTAAGGATAGAAGAAGAGAGTCTGTTTATCTAAAAGTGAAGTTAAATGCTTGCTTAACAGCAAAGCAACTAGGTGCCATGTGGGCAGGTTTGTACACAGGCATCTACTAGTAGTTTACTTTTTTTTCCCTCATGAAAACGTAATAATTTAAGGCATATTTGTGTAGTTCACCTGTGTACTGTGTTGTGTTCCAGCTCATAGAGGGTGGTGGTGGTAGAGGATATGTGCCATGGAGTCAGTTCCAACCCTTAGCGACCCTGAACAGGGTTTCCGAGGCTGTAAATCTTTACGGGAGCAGAAAGCCTCATCTTTCTCCTGCTGACCCTGAGGTTAGCAGCCCGACTCGTAACCACTGCACTACTAGAGCTCCTTCCTAGAGGATGGCAGCTCTCAAAAGGATTGAAATTTGTTTTTTCAGCGGGTCACCTGCCTCAGGACAGGAGCATCTCTGTAGCAGTGACTGATGGGATGGCATCTACCACATACACTCTGCCTCCTGCTTTAAGGATAGCTCTGAGGGTTGTATTCTTAAAGCGGAATCTTGGGGTGAATCCTGGGAGAGCAGAGTGGAAAAGGACCTCGGCCAGCTGGTTCCCACCCTGAGGCTCTTAGGCTATATGTGATGTTTTAAGAAATCCTCATTTTCCTGGGGAGAGACCATTTAGCCTAAGACATCATGCTTATTTGCTTATAGCTAAAATTCAGTGAAGGCAGTGACTGTCTCATGCTGCTTAGAAGTTATATCCAAGGGGGCTTCAAAAAGTCTGAGGGCAAATGGATTGAAAGGTACTGGAATTTTTCCACCAACTTTTTAAAATCCCCATATATGTGTTTGATTAATAAAGTGAGGAGATTGTGTTGTACCCTCCTATTTGTTATTACATAATTAACAACAAACCACCTGCATCAGGGAACTGTGATCCAGGGAAATTACCTAGCAGGTTATTGGCATCTCATCATCAGCCTCTCTAACTCATTTGGTATTACAGCTACATGGTTCATCACAATTCTAGTTGACTGTGGTGTCCCCCGAAGACTATGGTCCTGAAATTAGAAGCCCAGCAACTCATTCCCTCATGGTGTTTGATGATGTTTAAAAAGTATTCATAATTTTTCTCCCCTGTAGGATAAGTAATAGACACAAGGTCGGTTTGAACCACAAGGTCAATGGTTCAAACCTGTTAGTTACTCCTTGAAAATCCTATACAGGGTCACTATGAGTTGTAACCAGTTAGTTGGCACTTAACAACAATATGCTCCATCCTACAGAGCCAAAACAGGAAATTTCAAAAGACAACTCTAGTAGACAAAGTCAAGTATTATAATGAAATATGCAAAGGCTTGGAATTACAAAGCCAAAAGAGAAGAACACGCTCAACATTTCTCAAGCTAAAAGAATTGAAGAAAAAATTCAAGCCTTGACTTGCAATATTGAATAATTCTATGGGCAAAATATTGAATGACGCAGAAAGCATCGAAAGAAGATGGTCACAGAAAAAGTCACTGTACCAAAAAGAAGTTGCATATGATCAAGAGTCAGTGGTACTGGAGGCGGGACTTGATGGCGGGTAGGGTGGAGGTGCAGTGAAGTTTGCCGTCAGCCATACCACAGAATACCAGGCAAAGCAGATCTAGGGCAGAGCTCCAAAACTTGGAACCAGAGCTAGGAATATTTTAAAAGTTTGAAGGCTTTTAGATACTGGAACTTGAAGCTAAAGTAAAAAATCACATACTTTTGAATCTGCCGGGCTTGGAGGCCCGGAGCCGACATATTGGGTGAGACCAAACGGCAAGACCAAGCAGGGGAGAAGAAACACCACGGAAAAACACCACGGGAAACTTGGAGCAAAGGTGGACAATACACTTTGTCGGTTTTGCTTTGTTCTCATTTTCTTTTTTTTTGGTATCTGGTCATTGGCACCTCCATTCTGATGACTAGAAGGGGGGTCACTACTGGTGGGTTCTTCTGCCACACATGTGCACAGATACTCAGCCCAAAAGCAGGCCCTAAACGTTATTTATTTATTTATTTAAATATGGGAAAGGATGGGACAGGGCTGTAGAGAGGGAAAAAGAGTTTAAAAACAAAACAGCCAAAAATTAAAGCCTGAGGTATAGCATAACAACCAACAGTGGCATCTTGAAATCTCTCAGGCAGCTTTCAAAGCAAAAAGCTGAAAAGAGGACATTAAAATCATACTCATATTAGGCTACAGTTTTTTGTTGTTTTTTTTTTTCCTTCTCTCCCTCCCCTCCCTTTTCTGTGATTATAGACTGCAGTATTCAGTCTAGTATTTGTTGTTGTTTTGGGGGCTTTTTTTCTTGTAGTGTTTTTGCTGGTGCTGCTTTGCTGTTTTATGCTTCCCCCTTCTACTTTTGGGGGACTCTCTCTCTCCCTCTATTACCCCACAAGAGTCAGCAACTGCTGCCATATAGTCAAGTTACAATCACACCCTATAAAACACCAAAACCCAAGCAAGAACCATTACCAACTGCCATATACCAGGGAGGCAGACAACACCTGTGAAAGTTACTCTGAGTTAAGCAATAAGAAGAGCGAAAAGGGAAGCCCACATCCTGATCACATCTTCCTGGAAGCAATCAGAAAGCATAAAAAATACCAAAACACACACTAATAGTTATGTCCAAGAAGCAAATGCAAATGACCATATCAGCACATGTCCAGAAACAAGATAAAATGTCTGAGAAAAATGACCTAGAGGTAGACCTGGACTCCATTCTGGAAGGAGGGCATACCTTGGAAATGCCTGAGAAAGAATTCAGAAAAATGATTTTTAAATGTTTCAAAACACTTTACAATGGAGTTGAGAAAGTCAGGAAAGTACTACAGGAACAATCAAATAAGATAGCTACAGCATTGAAAACAATTAAAAACCTACAGAAAGACGTCCAAAGGATCAATAGAATATCAGAAATAGACAATACTCTGAAAAGGCAAAGGAGTAGAATACACAAGATGGAAGGCAGAACCAGTGAGCTGGAAGACAAATCTTTCAATACCACTAAGATAGAAGAGCAAATACAAAAAAGGATAAAAATATCTGAAGGTCTAAGATTCATGTTGCATAACATGAATAGGAATAACTTAAGAATTAACGGCATTCCAGAACAAGAAGAATCAGACAAGTCCACAGAGGAAATAGTTGAAGAACTGCTGGAAGAAAATTTCTCTAACATCTTGAAAAGTGAAAAGATAAATATTCAAGAAAGTCAACAAACCCCAGGAAGGATAGACCCCAAAAGAAAATCACTGAGACATATCATAATCAAGCTCTCCAAAATCAAAGATAAGGAGACACTCCTGAAAGCAGCTAGGGAAA
>NW_006408610.1:661607-662373 GCF_000296735.1 Chrysochloris asiatica | reverse complement strand
CCCAGAATTATGAAGGCCATCAGTGATAAAATAGGGACAAATAAATGTGAGGGCACTAATTCAGGGAATACACAAACTACCAAACATTTTGAAAACTACACAAACGGAAGTAGACAAAATAGATGAGTGGGATACTAAAAATTAAAAACTTATGTGCATCAAAATATTTCACCAGAAGAGTAAAAAGGGAACCCACAGAATGGGAAAAAATCTTTTGCAATGACACATGAGACAGGGACTTATTTCTAAAATATATAGGAAACTACAACACCTCTATAAGAAAAAGACAACCCAATTAACAAAAGGGCACAGACACCAATGTTCATAGCAGCACTAATTACAATAGTTAAAAGATGGAGACAGCCTAAGTGCACATCAACTGAAGAATGGTTAAAGAAACTGTGGTACATACACACAATGGAATATTATGCTATCTTGAAGAATACCAAGGAAGCTGCAATCCACCACATAACATGGATGAACCTTGAGGGCATTATGTTGAGTGAAATTTGTGGTGGTGGCTGTGTGCCTTGGAGTCAGTTCCAACTCATAGCGACCCTGTATAGGGTTTCCGAGGTTGTAAATCTTTATGGGAGCAGAAAGCCTCATCTTTCTCCCGTGGAACAGCTGGTAGTTTCGAACTGCTGACCTTGTGGTCTGTAGCCCGATTCGTAACTGCTATACTACATGAGTGAAATTAGTCAGTCACAAAGGAGAAATACTGCATAGGACCACTACTGTAAAAGACTAAGAAAAAGAACCCATA
>NW_006408610.1:631787-660497 GCF_000296735.1 Chrysochloris asiatica | reverse complement strand
AGTAATCTGATACAATTTGATGAACTTGACCTACACCTATGGATGCAGTAGCTCAAAAGAGGGTACAAATCTTTACAGCAATGATCATTCCTACCCCCTCTATATACAGAGTAGATAGGAATGGGCAACTTGGACATTGGCTTCCCAAAATGGGGGGCTACAAAGACAAAAAGTGACTGGCTTATAAGCTTTCAAGAGGGAACCTAGATCCCCAGAGGGCGTGGAGGAAGGTAGACTCTCTCCATTGTGTAGTATCCAATCTGTCTAGGCAGGGCTGATGAAAGGAAATGCAGATAGGACTCTTGTGGTACAACAGTGAATAATTGTTATCAGGACTGATTGTGAGGGTTGGAAATGTAAAAGTAGACGTTTTTAGCAAGGAGGGGAGTGATTAACTTTTCAGTCTAGGAGCGGAGTTCCCTGGGACCATGAAGGGAGAAGAGCGGAGAGCGGGACCCTACCCAGAGAAGCAGTGATGCCTGAGATGGAGGCAGAGACAATGACGTGGAGCGATGGATGGAGCAGCTGGAGACTTTAGACCCAGAGAGGGAGGGGGGCTGTGTGCTGATAACGGGGAGTGGGGGGACGGGGTCAGGCTTGCACGTCTCTGGCTGCCACAAAGCTTACCCTGAGGAGGTGTAAGTGATGAGTGAAACATAGTTACAGTGTGATTTATATCCGTTTGCCTGCTTTTAACCTTAAATCCACTCACATTTGGTCTGAGTAGGGAGCTGCTCTACTCTGTTATGTCTGAGATAGAGTAGACATGGGGTTCCAGCTCTTTTCGGATGCTCAGGTCTTCAAACACTCTGTGAACCTGCACTGGCATTTTCCTCTCCCTAAATAATGCATTGTGTGGGGTGCTCAGAAAGTATGAGGTTGGTGTGGTTAAAAGGGTGTAGATGATGGAGAGAGTCCCTTTAAAGTTTTATTTTGGTCGTGTGGTGGTAGGGGGGACATTCTGTAAAGGCTTTTAGAAATTGTATGCTTTAATTTTGAGCAGAGGTCCTATTATGGAAGACTACTGATCAGAGGGGGAGACTTTCAAATTCTCATGGACTTTCTGGAGCCATGGGGGCTGGATGAAGCCCTGAAGATACTGCCCTCAGACAGTTTTAAACCATAAACCAAGAATATCTCCTGAAGTCTTCTTAAAACCAAACAATGGATTAGCTTAAGTAAAATATGTCTGCCTTGAACACTATGCTTTTTTGGTGGCTATGGTGGTTATGTGCCATGGAGTCGGTTCTGATTCATAGTGACCCTATACAGGGTTTCCAAGGCTATAAATCTTTATGGGAGCAGAAAGCCTCATCTTTCTCCCACGGAACAGCTGACCTTGCGGTTCACAGCTGGATTCGTAACTACTATGCTACAAAATTCTAGAGTGAAATTGACAACGGTAACTTGATTGTGTAGGAATCTGTGGGGGACAAAGAGTTTGTTAATGGTGAGGACCAACTCAGAAAAGGAGGGTGGGAATGGGGGCACCACTTGAAGAATGTAACCCGTGTCGCTGAATTGTACATGTAGAAATAGTTGAAGTGGTGTCTGTTGTGCTGTGTACATTCTCAACAATAACAAATAAAAATAGGCCCTAAACCATGTTCATGTTTGACGTCCTGGGAAGGAAGTTGGGCACTAGCCTGTTTTCTGTGAGCCACACAGGTCCCGCATGACGTCTGTGTAGCATGTCATCCATCCCTGTGACTGTCAGGAGCTCATACTCTGTCCACTGAGAAAGCAAACTGAGGACGGTGGTGCCAGCACTTACTGGTAATGCCTGCTGGCTCCGTGGTAACCATGGGCCTTTAATAAGCTGGAGACAAAGTGACATTTGGAAATAACGTGTTGACAATTTCCTTAATAAATCTTGTACAAACACATTATTTCCACCTAATGGAAACGTAGCTCTCTTAAATAATTGAGAGTTTATATTCTTCAGTGGTGACTTCAGCTGGGATCCCTGTAAGTTAGGGCAGCCGACAGCCCCTTGAAAGACTGGCTGATATTTGACACAAGTGGCTGGGCTGGTTTTCAAGTGAGCTCTGTGTGACAGCCCCTGCCATCTCATGCTCAGCTCGGTCCTGTAGGCCGGGCAGCCACACAACAGTGTCACGCTGGACGCCACAGCTACAGCCAGTGAACTGCCAAGAGAGTAAAATTCATCCTTTTTAAATCTGGAACCAACTTGGTCAGGTTTCCTACTCACTGGTTTCTTCCTGTGTCCACTGACCAGCTGCCACCTCAGCACTGAAGACCTTGGTTTTCAGAAAGGCACTGATTTTGAATGGCTAGCATGCAGCTCAGCGTTTATGTGCCAAATGATAGTAATGTTGCTGAGGAATCAACCGAAATGTTCTGTGAAGTGAATGAACCAAGGAATGAGTGAACAGTTGAGGAAACACGTCACAGAGGAGGCTGATGGGAGTCATGTCTAAGTTAGAGGTGTCGTCGTGGACTTGGAAGGATTTGAAAGGAAAAACCAGAAAGATGGAACGGAAGGAATGTTGGGGAAAACACAGGTTAAAAATGCACATACTCTCAGTGCAGGCTTCCAGTTTTTTCAGGTGCCTTCCTAAGGTTTGAAGTTGTGTTAAAAAGCCTCAGTGAGTGGGCTCCTGGCCCTGGCAGCTCTCTGTCCAGGTGGTCTCTCCCAGAGAGCGTGTGCAGCCTCCTCCGTGGGTGGGAAGAGAGACTGCAGGAGAGCAGGAGTTCCTGACCAGAGAACGAACGACACTCTGTGCTTCAGTTACTACATTGTGTTTTGGCCTCTGTGTGGTGCTGAAGGGCAAACACTGGACTTCTAACTACAAGGTTGGCCGTTCAAGCCTACCAGCTGCTACACGGGAGATACAGATTTACAGCCTCGGAAACCCCAGTCAGGGTCGCTAGAGTCAGAATCAGCTCGGTGGCAGTGAGTGTGGTGTGGCACTTGGTACGGAGTTATGACCATGATCACAGTGAGGGTTCAGCTTGTTTCATTACTTTGTTTGTTTGTTTTTTCTGCATTTGCAGGTAGTTCCTGAAATGACTGAGCTGTTGAAGAAAAAATGATCATGTCTGAAGGAGGGTATTCAGCTGAAGTTACAGAAATTCATGCATATTATAATATTGGAAAGCTTGGATAGCTAAATTTCATAATTTGGAGAGAAAATCTAAGCAACTCTAAAATGCTTTTTTATGGGACTATATTTCTTAATTATTTTTGGTTCCAAACAATTTTTTTGAAATTTTATAATTATGTAATAAAATATATAATAAAGCCTTTCCACATATTACGAGAAATGTGCATGTCTTAAAATTAGAAAAGTAAAGAAAAGGAGTAAACATTGTTTTTTCTTTGCTTAGGAGCCCTGCTGGTACACTGGGTTAAGTGCTGGGCTGCTAACAGAAAGCTTGATGGTTTGAACCTATCGGTCATTCTACAGGCAAAAGATGTGGCAGTCTGCACCCACACAGATGGTGGCTCGGAAATGCCACCGAGCCGTTCTCTGTCCTGTAGGGTCACTGAGTCAGAACCAGCTGGATGGCAGTGGGGTGTGGGTTTAGCCTGTTGTTCACCGAGGGCTCGGTGCTTTAGGAGAGATTGAAAAGCTGACTGTTCCTGCCAGTCTCATCAGCCGACTTCAATCATGGAAGGGCCGACCTCAGGTAAGAAAGGCACGAGGCCGGTGAGGTACGAAAGCATGGCCACGAGGCGTGACTAGTGTTCTACAGTACTCCAGTCTTCAGAAAACCACAGTGAGTGGGACGGGGGCTGGCCTGACTTAACCCGGAAGCCGCTGGATGTATTTAGCTAGCCTAAGTGAAATCTAGCCTTCCATTCCGTTTTGAGGTTTTGTCAGTATATAGGAGTTTGTGTCTGTAAAGAAGGGGTACATGATTTGTATGGATGTGTTATGTTTAAAATCCTACTTAGTGAATGCTCTGGCTGTCTCCTTGCCCTCCTCATCTTTGTCTCCTCCCCATGCGGTCCCTCGGAAAGGCAGTTGGCATGGCTGCCCTGCCCCAGCCCCAAGCAACTGCCCACTTACTAAGTATGGACCAGTCTCTATAAGACCCTGAAGGCATATGGAGACAGAGATGCAGACAGTCTTACATTTCTCTAGGGGCTCACAGCATAACAATATCATAATAGCATTGAGTATCAAGCCCACTGCAGACACTGAGTCAATTCCGACACAAACCAGCCCTGGATAGGGTATCCATGACTACCAGGCTTTACAGGCACAGAAAACCTCTTTCTTCTTCAGGGCAGCTGATGGGTTTGAACTGCTGACCTTGTAGTTAGCAGTCCAGTGCTTATCCTACAGCACCACCTTACTGTATGCCAGGCACCGTTCTACCATTTTAACAATTTTTGTTAAGTGCTGTCGAGTCAGTTCCTACTCATAGCAACCCTACGTTCAGCAGAACCAACCAGTGCACTTCCTGCACCATCCTCACTGTTGAACCCACTGCAGCTGCCACTCTACCCATCCATCTCAGTGGGGTCCCCTCTTTTTCACTGTCCCTCTACTTTATCAAGCATGATGTCCTTCTCCAGCGATTGGTTCCTCCTTCAGACTGGTATCTGAAGTATGAGAGGGAAGGTCTGGCCATTTTTGGCTTCCAAGGAATATTCTGGTTGGACCTCTTCCAACACAGATCTGCTTGTTGTTCTGGAAGTCCATGGTACCTTTAATATTCTTCTCCAACACCATAACTCAGATACATTGATGCTTCTGGGATCTTCCATATTCACTGTCCAACTTTCACATGCAGATGAGGCTATTGAAAATACTATGGCTTGGGTCAGGTGTGCTTTAGTCCTCAAACTTTAAAAACTAGGTGTCATTATGATCCACATTTTAAAGATGAAACTGAGGCATAAATAGGTCACATAACTTGCCCATAACGTTGCTCAAGCAATGTGTAACTGAGAGCCAGGATTGGAAGGTGGGCAGTCTGGCTCCAGCTTCGTGGCTGGAGTGTGTGCTCTTCACCTCAGAGCAGAGGCACGGAGGGCTGCACTGTGTCGGAGAAAGAGAGATGGTTTTCTGGACTTGTCTCTTCAGCAGAATTTCATTCAACCCAGAAGCCCTGCTCTGAGTATCTACGTAGAACTGTGTGCTCCACAGGGATTTCAATGATTGCATTTGTCACAAGTAAATCACCAGACCTTTCCTCCCAGGATCCTCTGGGTAGGCTCGAACCTCCAACCTTTTGGTTAGCAGCCAAGGGTGTTAGCCATTTGCACCACCCAGGTGCTACCCTCTGGGAATTGTTAAGTGCCTTCTAGTCGGTTCCACCTCATAGTGACCCTGTATAGTTTCTGAGGAGTGGTTGGTGAGTTTGAATCTTGCAGCTCCAACCGACCTTGTGGTCCAGTGCATTATCCTGCAATGCCACCCCAGGACTCCAGGCTTTGAATTTAGCCTGAGGGGCGAAGTAGACCCAGGTGAACAATCACATGATTGCTTGAGGCAGTGAGGTGGATGGTTGAGGCCAGATTATAGAAGACATTGTTGACAGTTTGGCCTTTGCATGCCTAGGTCAATGTCGCTCAAACTGCCCCCAGGAAACACTGCCATTTCAGCAGCTGGACCAGGCTGACACCAGGAATGACCTGTCAGGTTTTTTCAGAAGAGATCCATCAGCAGATGTTTCCCAGTCTTAGTTTTTCTCACATACTTTCCCCCAAAACTTTGGTAGCTGCTACCCTATGAGGTCTTGGGAATGTGAACAGGTTCCAAAGTGATTGGATGAGTATCAAGTGGCCACAGATCATCCAAAGTGTTTGTTTTAGGAACATAGAGCTGTGATTTTGTTGAATATTTACAAATACTTTCTGCTGATGGATAAACTCTCCCTGCTTTGTTTAGGGGTGTTAAATATGTCAGTGTACTGAGAACATCCCACAGAGTGGCAGGATTTCTGGGATCCTGCTACCTGATCATGTAAGAAGCATGCTTATGGCAACAGGGAGCCACAGGTGATTTTGGAGGAAGACATGTAACCTAAGCAGGGTGAATAACCTAACTTGGTGGGCAGTTCAGTTGGATGGAGAGATGAAAGATGGAAGCATTAGAGGCTGTTGCAGGAATCCTCTGGCCTGATGCTTCGGATTGGTTTGGCTGAAAGCTCTTTAGTTATCGAACGAGCCCTTGGGGACTGAGGAAATGGGCCCAGTGTTGTGGGAGAGGCTGGCAGAGAGCGGCCTTTTCCTCCCAGGACAGTGAGGGAGCCATGCTGCCGGAGCCTGGGCGTGTCTGTGTTGGGCTGGAGCACTTGAAACCCTAGCTGTAAGTGCTCTCTTTCTGAAAGGCGTGGATGGTCAGCTTGGTTGCCTTGCACATTGTCTCTCACTTGGGGTTTTTTGTTGGGTCTACATAAAAGCTTAGGCTGAGAAACACGTGGATATGGTTAGCTGTTGGATATGGTTAAGCTGTTGAGCTAACGGAGGTTTGACTGATAACCTTGCAAAAGGCCATACAGGGTAAAATACTGCCAAAAATATCCTGTTTTCCTGGCTGTTCAAACCCACCAGCTGCTCCTCAGTTACTATGAGTCAGAACTGACTGCACAGCACTTAACAATAACAACCATCTTATGAGGAGCCGGAAGGAAGAAGAGCTGCTGATAATCCTCTGTTGGTAAAACCTTGAGAGTGGAGCCCTCAGAAGTGACATCTGGAGAAGTTCTGGGGTTTCCAATGTTGATTTCATTGTATTTGGCTTAACCCCACCAGAAGGCAACCATGTCAGGAACTTGAGGAAATCGGGCTCTTGGGAAATGAGGCTATTGCCCTGAGTCACAAAGCAAGTGGTGGGAGTAGAATTTGGAAAAGTACTAAGAACTTAGTATGTGTCGTATGTTCAGTGGTAGAATGCTTGCCTTCCATGCAGAACACCAGGTTCAGTTCCAGGCCAGTGTACCTCCTATGCAGCTTCCGTCTGTCAAGGGAGGTTTCAGCAGAGCTTCTAGACTAACATGGCCCTGAAGAAAAGGCAGGTGAGCTACTGCTGAAAACAATTAGCCAACAATTAACAATGGATCCTTCCGTGTTAGGTCACATGAGTTGGGACTGACTCAGAGGCAGATAATAGCATGTATCAGGTGCCTTGTATAGTCTTCTCTGAAACAAGGAGCTCTGGTAGCATAGTGGTTACAAATAGGGCTGTGAACCTCACGGTTAGCTGTTTGAAACTACCAGCTGTTCCACAGGATAAAGATGAGGCACTCTGCTCCTGTAAAGATTTACAGCCTCTTAAACCCTGTGCAGGGTCGCTATGAGTCGGAACCAACTCCCCGGCACATAACCACCAGTACAGCAATAATAGTGAAAGGAAAGGAAGAACGAAATCTGTGTTGGAAGAAGTACAACCAGAGTGCTCCTTAGAAGTGAGCATGGCAAAGGCTTTGTCTAAAGTTTTTTTCCTCAGAATATTGGTGGAAAATGAAATGAACTTTTTCCATGAATTCTTTGAAACCCCCTCGTAATACCAGGAAGGTAAAGCACATCATGCTTAGTAGACAGTGAAAAAGAGGAACACCCTCAAGGAGATGGGTTGACAAGTGGCTGCCACAACGGGCTGCAATCTAACCGTGGTTCTAAGAATGGCACAGGAGAGTGGACAGGGTTTAATTCTGCTGTAGATGGGGTCACTGTGAGTCCGAACTGACTTGACAGTAGCAACAATACAACCATCACTGAGGTGGCCATCATTATCCCTACTGTCTAGCTAGGGAAATGAGAAGAGGATGAGCAGCGCACCGTCGGTGAGACGTGGAGCCTGAGTCACGGCCAGGTCTGGAGAATTTAGTCTTCCTCTGCACTGCACAGCCCCCCAGCAGCCTACAGCTTCTCAACTACTCTCTGGTTTGCACTGCAGAAAAGTCCCAAGCTTGTCTTTAGAAGGACAGAACCCTAAAGAAATCAGGAAGTTCTTGGGAAGTAAGCTGGCACTTATATCCTGTGGTCCAGGCTGGAGAGTGGGAAGGCCCTGGGGAAGCTGCCCCCACCTGGGCTTTGTGGGCAGGTAGGGAAAGACTGCCTCTGGCTGCCCGTTTGGGTTTCCACCCCCCAGCTGCAGGGCTGCCCAGTGCAGGGCTGAATGGGAGACACTAGTCTGGAACCTGGCGACAGGAGGGAGTGGACTGTCACCAGGACGCTCAGGTTCTTCTCACAGAGGCACCTGGTCATGTTCCTTCTCCATTGTAAGTTTCATTCCCTTCCATCATCTGTGAAATGGGGAATTAAACAAAGTCGTTTTTCACACGATCTTCAAGCTTTCACCTGAGTGTGTGGGCAGATCTCAAACAGGGTGTAGGTGGAAGGAGACTGTAATGGGCAGTTTTCAGGACTTTCTATGCCCAAGATGCTGCACTGAATCCTTTGCATACCTAACTCTCATTAAATCTCCGAGTCCTACAAGCTGTAGTGTGAATCTACAGATGAGAACACTTAGCTTAGAAGGCCTGAAGCACCTGCCCAAGGACTTCAGAAGAGGTGCGTGGAGGCCAAATTAGATCTACCTAAACTCTTATGTCCTATCCTGGTTCCCTTTGTGGGAGCAGAGGGAGTATCTCACCCCAGCTGACTGTGGGGTGGGTGGTGGTGATGCTAACGCAGAGAGAACAAGCGGTGACATCAGAGCCAGAGTCATAAGGGACGAGATGCACCCAGCAAAGACGTATCCCAGGCAGATGGCTCAGCACAGAATACCCATGTACATGACAAACAACTGTTCCTCCAGAGAGAGCAGACATTGGACCCTAGTCTTTGAGACTTCAGCCTGATAGCCCTCCATTCTAAACCACCCTACTCAAGGCAGCAGGGGTCTCTCTACTGGAAAATTGAGTCTGGTCTGCACACTGACCATCTTTTGCCACATTCAGCAAAGTCCAGGTCCCAGAACCCTACTTCCTCTCTTTACACAGTGGAGCCAGAGCCTAATTTGATGCTGCAGAGGCTCCCAGAGCATTTGGTGAAAGGCGTCCCGTTCATCTCAGACACTGAAGAATTCTGCCACATTCATCCCAGTGTTTAATGTTCTGACTGATCTCCGGGGGAGTCCATTTCATTTGCCTATTTCAGGCAGTGTGTGGCCTTACGCTGCAGGCTGGGCTTTGTATAAAACCATGCCAATGCCTGTCTCTAGGAGTTTGCAATAAATTTTAGCAGCAAGTGTTCCATCATTTTAAAAAAGATAATTAAATTAACTATTCACCAGGAGATAATACCAAAATTTTCAGCATTTGAATTAAAAAAAAAACACAATAAATTTTATGTATTCCTTACTCAGTCAATGTTGGGGAAATGTAGGGTTTGGGTGGCCCTGTAGGATAAGCATTGGACTTTGAACCTTATGAACCACAAAGTCAGCAGTCCAAGTCCACCAGCTGCTTTTTGGGAGAAAAATGAGGCTTTCTGCTTCCTGAAACATTTCCTGCCTTGAAAATGCCAAAGAAGGTCACTATGAGTCAAAACCAACTCGCCAACATTTAACAACAGAAAAGAGAGGGAAACACTGGCTGGTTGTTAGTAGAAAGGTTGGAAGTTCAAGTCCATTCAGAGGTGGCTTAGAAGAAATCAATGGGCAATATACTTTCCCCCAATCAGCCATGAAAAGCCTCCAGCACAGTTCTGTTCTGCCACACACGGGTGCCATGAGTCGGGCCTGACTCCACAGCCACTTGTTGGAAAAGGAAGAGGAAATTAGATAAGGCCTCCAATTCAGGGGACACAGCACCTCCTCAGGATCACACCAGGCATTGTTTACCTGGGAGCAAAGGGTAATCCTGGTGTGGTGCTGTGGGATGAAGCACGGGACCGCAAGGTTGATTTGAGCTGCCCAGTCGGCAGTTAAGTAAATAAGTATGTAAGCTGTCTGGTTGGCAATAAGTGAGTTCAAACTCACCAGCAGCTCCTTGGAAACCATATAAGGGGTCGCTATGAGTCAGAACCAACTCGATGGCACTTAACAACAACAAAAGGCTGTATAGAGTCCTAGTGTGGTGCTGTAGGATAAGCACTGGACCACAAGATTGATTTCAGCTGCACGGTCAGCAGTTCAAACCCACCAGCTGCTCCTCAGAAACCTTATACAGGGTCGCTATGAGTTGGAACTGACTCTACAACACTTAACAAGAGGGCTGTATGAGCTCAGGAAAGGAACAGGCCAGATTCTGTGCTGCCTTTGGGGTGTGGGGATCTGAGGGGGTGGGTGTACACATCCTCTCAGCCTTTCAGGCCCATACACCCACCACACCAAGCGAGCGGGCAACAAATGAAATAACCACATCTCCTGGGCTGCCTTGCTCAGAAGTGGCATCTATTATTAATACGGAGGCCTTCTCTTTGTATCTCCCTCAAAACATTCTCCAAGGGCTTTCCCTTCCATTATGTCATTAGCTATCCTGGCAACCCTGGCAGGGGTGGGGGGCACGGGAGTTATTCTTCTCGTTGGGCAGCGAGAGAAGCAGGTCCGAGGCTTTGCTCAGAGCCACACAGCATGTAAGAGACAGGACAGGGCTGAGAATATGGGTGCCCAGGTTTTGCAGAGCAGCACCTGTAGGGTGTGAGGCGGGGTGCAGGGTGCCTCTCCAGCCCTGAAATGTCCATTTGAACCTTGTCTAGTTGAGGTCCTTGTTAGGCAACACTCTACAGGTACTGGGTAGGGCTTGTAAGATACTTTCCTTTGAAGATGACACCTCACCTGTGGCTCTTGACAGCTCCTAGAGAGAAGAGCCTCAGCTCTCTGTCTCCTGTGTTTAGAGATGAAATAGCACCAGAGAGCAGAATGGCAGTGCTATCAGGGCAGAACCTTGGTTCTCTGTACTCCGACTTCATCCCAAGTTGTCTTGGAGTGAGAAGGGAGTGTATCATACTGAAGAGAATTCGAACTACTCACCTCTGAACAGGCTCCAGGTGGTGCAAATAGGCAGGTGGTTCCAACCGTTCTCTCCATCTGCACTCAGGCTGCCAGGCCCCTCCCTGAGGCCAGAGCTGGCCCTGTGGACTGCCATGGTGGTCCTGCCACTGACCATGGCCTGGCCTAGTCTCTCGGCTGGAGGAAGGGCAGGGTGGGCCAGCAGGAAGAGGTCTGGACTTCCTGTCCCTGGTGTCCCTCGTAGTAGGTTCCTGGTGCTAGATACAGCCACCCTTAAACCCTGCAAGCACCTCGGATGCCAGACTGGAATGGAGCCCTTGGCCAGGGAGCTGAATCTAGGCATTCTGTGTGGGTGTGTGCGAGAAAGCAAAATGATAAACCTCATTTTGGTGGGGAGAGCTGGAGGGGAAGGGCCAACTCCAGGGTCACTCAGATGGAAATGTGAAAGCATCCTGCCTCTTGCAGGGCTCCCTCACTCTAAAGGCCACAGGGCTGCCAGGAGAGGGATTGGAGCTACCTGGGTGGGCCTTCAGTACAGCCAACCAAACCCACAGGAGCTACTCCAGATTCCTTTCACCTGGACCCAGCTACAAAGAAAAACCCCACCCACAGGAAGTCTCAGTGCAGCTGGGTTTTATTATTAAAGCCAAGGTTGGAAAATGGCTGACCACCACCCCACCCCCCACGCCGCCCACCCTCCCATACACCCCTTTATGTCCTGTAAAGATGAAAACTAGATTTGTCTGGAAAATACTCCAAAACGCTCATGCTGAGGTGAGAGGATGAGGACAAACAGAAGAGGCTCAGTTGGCGGGTTCTGTGATTGTGTTGGCTCCACCCAGGCGCCCTGGGTAATGAGGCTGGACAGCCCCGGCTCACAGTGCAGTTCCCGATCCCGAAGGTCAGGGCTGGGCGTCAGGAAAGAAGGCAACGAAAGAGACTGAGCTGGTTCCCGCGCTCCACCCTGCTGAAGCTGGGTCACGGGCTGGTTTTTGTAAAAATGGTTAAAAAAATAAAACAAAAAATAATCCCCAGCCACGAGCACCACCACCCCGTCTCAGGGCAGAGGAGGTGCCGGCTCTGGGCTCTGAGGTCTGAGGCCTCCCGGCCTTGTGTCACCTCCCTGGAGACAGGCAGCACCTGAGGGAGGCCAGGTGGGCTCCTGGGTCCCACGTGTGGCCCTGGAGAGCTTCGAGATGGCTGTCTCCCTTCCTCCCACCAGCCCCCTGGAAGCGCTAGGCCTCGGGGACCCTGTGCAACTTTTGCTCTTTGGATTCCAAAGATCTGAACTTCTCCTCGAGTGCAGAAGCTGCCGGCTGGAAGTGGATGACAGGCTTGATCTGAAAGACGGTGAAGCCTTCCTGGTTCTTCTGGTTGAACAGACTTACCCTGTGTTCCAGCTCGGGGCTACTTTGGGCCGAGCCCTCAGGGCTGGGCTGGGCTGGGGGGACTAGGTCCAAGGCCCTCTGGGACGGGCAGGGGTCCTCCGACAGAGAGGACAGCAGGTCCTGGACCGAGGCCTCCATCGGCTGCTGCTGGGGCGAGGGGCCAGGCTCTGAGGCCCGCTCCTGGTGGGTCGTGCTACAGTCTGTGGTGGAGGCCAGCGTCTGGCTGTTATTATCACTGTGTGCCCGGGGGACCGAGCTGTGTGTGGAGTGGGAGGTGGTCTCAGAAGTGGTGCTGGTACCGGCGCCATTGCTGTCTAGCTTTGGGGGCATGTCAACTGAGAAGAGGTCAGAGGAAATGTTGGGCTGGTGGATGTCTATGGCAGCTGTGGTGACCAGGCACACAGCTGGCTCTGGGACCCCGCTGTCTGCGAAAGCAAAGAGACACCAGTCACACTCCACCCTCCACCATGTCTCAGTGGGCCCTGCGGGGAGCTGCTCTAAGCAGAGAGGTCTAGGGTTAAGGGTGGGCCACGGGGTGAGCCGGTATGGAGGGGCTGCTGTTAGTTGTCATCCAGTTGGCTCGGGCTCATGGCAAGGGCATGACCAAGAGCACAAAGCGTGGCCTGGCCCTGAACCACCTTCCCAGTCGTGGAGTCCACTGTTGAGGCTGTGGTGTGCTCCCTTCCAGCCCAGGCTCATCTCCCAGCACCACACACAACAATGTTCTCTTGTGACCATAGGTCTTCATTGGCTAATTTTTACGTAGATTACCAAGTCTTTCTTTCTAGTCTGTCCTAGTCTGGACTGCTCTGGTTCTCTAATGTGTGCCTCCACCCTGAGGCAGGATAACACATTCTCATCTTGAAGTTATGTGTGAACACGTGATTTACTGTGGCCAATTAGCTGTGGGAAGAAGTGGCAGTTCTGTGCTTCCTCCTGGCACCCAACAATGTTGTATAATAGATGGCGGGTTCTCTGTCCACTGAGTGTTGGAGTGAGGAAGATGACACGGGGGCAGGGCCAGCCTGCATGGGCCTTTGCTCTCTCATTGAGATTTGGGATTTGTCGACACTGCAGCAAAACCTACCCTGTCCTGACTAACTCAGAAAGCCCCGTGTGCGAGGACAAGGCATTTGGGCTTCTCAGTTTGAGAGAGCTATTCAGAGGTCTAAATGGGGACAAGGTGGGAGGTTATTGCAAAATTTGTGCCTCCAAAGATTGATACATCTCTGTAGGGAGGTCATAGGACACTTCTAAGGTCTTTAATTGAAGGAATCATGGTGGTGCAAATGGTTAAGTGCTTGACTAACTGGAAGATTGGTGGTTTGAACCTACCCAGAAGCTCCCTGGGAAAAGATCTGGTGATCTACTCCCACCAGGGAAACCTTATACAGCAGGTCTACGATGTAACACACCGGGTAACTATGAGTTGGAACTGACGCATCAGCACCTAGCAAGAGCAACATGGGGAAGGTTTTATCCTAAAATTGTGGGGGAAATAGATTGGGAGAGAAATGGTGGTCTTTGAAACCATAAGATTGGATGAGGTTTTTGAGAGGCAGAGAAGAGTGGAGAAAGTTTAAGGGGCTGAATTTGTGGAAAGGAAAAAATTCAAACGCATGTCTTATATCCCAGGACACAATATTTCACATAAATTGCTAGTCGGATAAGGGCATACCAAGGTTTTAAGGGCTATGAAATCAAATTGCAAGATCTAAGACATCTGCTAAGGACAGACAAGACATGGAAGGATGGTATCATTTAAAAACTGCAACCATCCCCCGCGAGTGAAAACCACTAGGGTTCCCTGGGACTTTTTCAAAGGTAGGAATGCAATGTGTGAATCCAGCAGGGACACACCCAAAATCTGTTGCTTCTCAAGTCCAATTATGCTGTGTTTCCCATTCTTCACTCTTCTCCCCTGAACACTGCTCAGGTTTGGAAGCACTGAGGTCACCTCCTATATTATACTCCAGACCTTTTCCATTTCAGCATTCCACATGCAGCCCCTAACAGGGGTCACAGGGCACCCCCAGCCCCACACTGCAGCCTTAGCTCTCAGGCCCCCTCAGCTCTGATGCAGCAGTTTGACAAGAGCTGAATTTGACTTGTACTCTGACTGTACTTATGGTTCACAGGTACTGGGCAGGACTTGATCTTGAAAGTCAGGCCTAGCTGTCCCCACCCTTGATTTTAGGGGTTGCTGTAAGTCACATGTGGCATGTGGCTATGACAGAGGTTCTGGTAGATGTAGAACACAGCAGTCACGACTTACCACTGCTGGGCCCATTGTAATACTGACTGATGTAGCTGTTCATGTCGTCTCTCACCGCGGCATCTATGGAGGGGGATAGAGACAGGGGAGGGGAGTGTCAGAGAGCCGGAGACACGGGGAGCTATGGCCAATTCATACTCCACCCCAATATTCCTGTCCTACCACAGAAGAGGAAGCCCTGGCTCTCAGCAGCCCCCAGCTTGTGGTATAGAAGTGCTTTCCAATCTTCAAGATGAGGCAGACTGGAGTCCTGGTGACTGTTAGCCACAAGGTCATTGGTTCAAATCCATCAGCCACTCCTCAGAAACCCTATAGAGGGTCGCTATGAGTCAGAACCAACTCAACTGCACTTAACAGATGTGGACTACAAGGGTTGGGATACTTATTGGTCGTATTTTTTATTTTTTTGAACTGAGACTAATAAAACAGATTTTTAAAAAAGAAATGTTGGGGGTCACAAAAAGTCTCATCCACCTCAGAGAGTCAACTGGATTGGGTACCAGGGGACCCAGATTCTGCCGAAGCAGCTTATGTGTAACATGACCCACACACAGGACTTTTCTTTCTCTGTCCTCAGTTTCCCCATCTCTGAGATGAAGAAAAGTTTCTCAGGCTTTCCCCATTCATACGACTTCAGCCTCTGAATCCCCGAAGGTAAGAGGGGTCACTGGAGAGGCTACCCCCTTTACGGGAGCCTTGAGCACCCAGTTACAGGAACCTCCAGTGCCCTGTGTGCCCCGTTTGCAGCCGTCAGCTGCTGGGGTTTGTGCCTCAAGGACAAGCCTCTCAGTTTAGTCCACGGGCAGCACAGGGACCCACCAGGACCCCACCACCTGCTCAGTGACAGGTGCTCAGGAAACAGTTCTTTGGTGAGTTAACAACTGAGAAGGTGAAAATGGATCCAGATCAAAAGGAAGATGATATCAAACTGTCGTACATACAGGACAGTTGGGTCTAGGGGAAAGCATTGGTCTGTCAGCCTGTCTGGAGAGGTGAGAAGTTCAGAGTGGACTGAGCCAGTGTGGGAGGATAGTTAAGAGATGGGGGGGACTGGGGGAGCCACAGGAACGTTTGGATGTGGTCAGGTCGCTGGTCAGAGTGTGCAAACAGTGGCATGGAAGGGCCCAGACTTCAGCTGGGGGGACCAGAGCCAAAATGTCCAGGGAAGGTGACAGGCCCTGCAGGGAGGGCGCACCTGATGGGGCAGAGGGCTGGGGGTGGAGCACAGTGATGATCAGTAGGGACTTGGCAGGTTTCGAGAGTAATAGGAAGATAGTGCAAGGCTCCGTTGAGTGGGCCTTCAGGTTACACGCTTTTTAGCCGCCTCAGGTGGATCGACTTCAAACCATGGTGACCCCAGGTGTGTCCGTGGAGAACTGAGCTCCGTAGGGGTTTTGATAGCTTTGAGTTTTCGGAAATAGATGCCCAGATTTTTCTTCCGAGGTATCTCTGGCTAGACTCAAACCTCAAACTTTTTGGTTAGCAGCATTCACCATTTGCATCACCCAGGGACACCAGGGTTGTGGGAGGCTATTGGAGTTGGACCTGGTTTCACACATCACCACACATGGGCTAGGTGGCTCTTCTGAAACCTCTGTCCCCTTGTCCATAGCATAGGAGGGATGGTACCTGTCAAGAGTTGCTATGGTGACTAAGGAGATGTGGGGTGTCAGAGTGTGCCCATGGTGATGCTCACAGAAGGCCTCCAACAGCCCTGAGAAGCCTTGGGGAATGTTGCATGGGTACCACGTTCTGCAGGTAAAAGATGCTATGCTTTCTGACACTGCCTTCCTGGGCATACCAGAAGGAGCTACAGAAGTCAATCTGGTGCCACTGGAAGGCTGTGTTGTGTGGCAGTACCCAGAGGCCTGGCGCTTAAAAGCTTTTTGGCCTCTTTTGATCTTAACTGCCTGCGGTCAGAGGTGTGTTTGGCACTAATGCCTGAGCTGAGGTGGGGCCCAGGCTGGCTCGGAGCCCTGCTCTAGGATCAGCCGGCAACGCTCCTGAAGTCAGATGATAACACAGTGCTTCACAGCCGCTAATAATTCATGTGGCCAATGTTGTCTTGGCCTGCGGGCCAGCCTGGGAAACCGAACGTGGCTGGAACCGTGGCACTAGCTAGCATTGGGAGGCACAGGGTTATGGGAGGGTCTTGTCACTATCTTGGTTTTATCCTGAGGCTGCAGGAACTCAAAAGGGCCACATGACACGAGGAGGGCTATGTGCTCAGTTAAAGGAGGGCCACAGGTATCTGCACACCTCTGGGCAACTCGAGGAAGGTGTCCAAGAGTGAACAAGGAAACATCCGGACCCTGGGTTCTAGTCCTGGTGCTGCCACTAGCATACCATGAGAGCTTGAGCTGGTCACACCCCCAATCTGGGCTTCACCTGTACTGTAAAGGGACTGACAAAGCTCTTGTTACTGTTGAGTGCCTCCGTGTGACAGAAATGTCCCATGTGGTTTCCTGTAATCTTTACAGGAACAGATCACCAAGTCTTTCTCTTATTGAGACACTAGTGGGTTTGAACCACGGACCTTTCAGTTAGCAGCTGAGCACTTAACTTTTTGTACCACCAGTCCTCCTAAGAAGAAAGGTAGCAAGGCTCTTACAAGTCATAATAAAGTGACTGGGTTAGATGGCTCCCAACACTTCTGCCAGTTCTGAAGTTCCAAGAGATGACAGTCAGAACCAGGTGGGGCCGGCATCATTCTCCGGATGCAGGAATCGCCTCGATAACTGCTTGATGGGGGCTGTCCCAGCATATCTATGGGGAAGGGGGCTCCTCCCACTACGTCGAGCAGCTGCTCATGCATTCAGGCTCGATAGGATCAAGGTGTGCCTGACCCTAGGCTTGTTCTTGAGCTCAGACATCCTTGCGACCCTGTATAGGTTTCTGAGCAGCTGTTGAGCTTGAACCGCCGACCTTGCAGTTCAAACAGCTTTGCAGTCTGGCGCATTAACATATAGCGGGGCTCCTCAAGGAGCACAGTTAGGACCTCCTTATAAAGCCCACCCCTTGGTCTATCAGCCAGTCTCTATTTAATGCAGAAGATTCATGCTTAATGCACCAGACTGAAAAGCCATTTGAACTGCAATGTCACCAGCTGCTCCTCGGAAACCCTATACAGGGTCACTAGGGGTCAGAATCAACTCGATGGCACTTAACAACAACATGTATAAGACTGGTGTGGGGCAGTAGGATAAGCACTGGACTGGTAACCATGAAGTCGGCAGTTCAAACCCACCAATCATGCTATGAGTCAGAACAGATTTGATTCACAACAAGAAGAACAACATGTGCAAGACTTGCTGACCCTGGCCCTATGTCCTGGACAGGCCCCACAGGATGAGCCCATGGCTACTCTCAGTCAAGATGGCAGACCTTCCAACACTGCCAAGAACCCCCATGTTCCTCCTGAGACTCCCTTTCTTCAGGGAAACCACTGGTCCATTCGGCATTCCTCCCAGAGCCTTTGGGTTCTAATGGTTCACTACAAGCTCCCAGTGTGAGCAGGGTGCAGGGAAGAGGGGAGAGGGAGCTGGCATTTTTCTCTCTGCCCATCAAACTCCGGATAGAGGCATCGACACTTCACATAGGGATATCCTTTAATACTCACACTGCTCTGCAAGGCCAGGATTATTTCACTGACCGGTCCTTCCGAGATCTAGCCGTGATCATTCCCCTAACATAGCTGACCGCTTGCAGGGGTGTTTAGCAACCACCCTCCTCTGTTGACTCATGTTGAACACAGATGCCCAGGTCTTCTCTGCTGCTGCCGGATCCAGGCCAGGCCTTCATCACCCTGTGCTCATGTGACCCCTCCCAGGACTTTATGTTTTGCATCCTGAGCACGTGGCAACCTGTTGGTTTCTGCCCAGGGGTCCAGCCTGCTGAAAACACTGTGAATCTTGATTTTGAATCTACTAACATATTAGGTAAGGAGCTCTGGTAGCATAGTGCTTACAAATCGGGCTGCGAACCTCAAGGTTAGCAGTTCAAAACTCCCAGCTGTTCTGCAGGAGAAAGATGAGGCTCTCTGCTCCCATAAAGATTTACAGCCTTGGAAGCCCTGTACAGGGTCACTATAAGTCAGAACCAACTCCATGGCACATAACAACAACGTATTAGGTCTCTCACCTACCTCTGTGTTGACTACATATTTGAGAGGATGCTCACAGCTTCAAGTGGTTGATAAAAATAACCTAGGCTAGAGGCAGGCTTGCAGAATGTGCCCGTTGGTGGTGTAAAATTATTACATATGCCTGAGTGTTGAGATTAAAAAAAAAGAGTTAAAATAAAGAGAAATCCTGTGAACTGATGGTACATGTTGTTGTTGTTGTTGTTAAGTGCCGTCGAGTCGGTTTCGACCCATAGCGACCCTGAATAGGGTTTCCGAGGCTGTAAATCTTTACGGGAGCAGATCGCCTCATCTTTCTCCCGCGGAGCAGCTGGTAATTTCAAACTGCTGACCTTCCGGTTCGCAGCTTGATTCGTAACCACTACGCTACCAGAGCTCCTTGGTACATGGAGGGGATTATAATCATTGTAATGAAACAAAGTATATGCTCTGTTGAATGTAAAACTGATGATCTGCCCTGAAAACTTTCACTCAATTCACAGGAAAAACTTTTTTAAAAATCAACAAATAAATAATCTAGGTTAGGTGACCTTCAGCCCAGACATCTCTCCGGAGCTGCTGATGGTCTGGCCAATCATCCCTGGACAACTTCTCCTGGATGACCTCCAGCCACCTCTGACTCAACATGTTCAAAATAGAACTCAGTTTCTACCTCCCCAACCTACTTGTTCCCTATCCCATGCTGTCAGCTTGGTGGCTGGTTCTTATTTGGTGGGTTCTCTCTTTCAGATTCCGGGTATGGCACTGTAGGATAAACACTGGACCACAAGGTCAGTCTGAACCACAAGGTCGGCAGTTCAAACTCATCAGCCGCTCCTCAGAAACCCTAGACAGGGTCGCTATGAGTCAGAACCCATTCAACGACCCTTAACAAGAACAACTCTTTCCTTACTCAGCCTTGTCACTCTCTGCCATGGCCTTGCAGTCCAGCCTCCTGGCGTCCCCACTGGGCTACTGTCTGCCTTTGGACTTAATAAGCAGGACTGCTAGCTCCGTGGACATGCCTGACACAAAACCTACGTCCCAAGGGGGCTGCTGTAGATCTTCTCAAGGCTTCACTTGCTGCTCCTGCCCCACTCCCTCTGCACCAAGCCTGTGATCACACAGTGGACTGGGAGCAGCCTTTGAGTCCAGTTCAGGAAAGCAGCTTGCCAGTGCCTCCAGCAGTGTAAACACTGGTCCTACCTACCATCTCTCTCTTCCCACAGGCCTTTGGGGCCTCTTCTTCCAGAAGTGACCACAAGGGCTTGGCTTCTGCTCCTCCTCAATTCAGGAACTTGAGTCTTTGAGAACATGGGTCATATTTTTCTTGCTGTGTTGTCTCAAGCACTCAGCGGCCAATAAATGTTGTGGACTGGACAGCTAATCATGGCCGGGTCCCCCCCAGCTCCATGGGTACACAACTCAATGTTCTCTGCACTGTTCAGCATCTAGCCTTGCCCCCCCTCCCAGGAGACCTGTGACCGCTGGATGTCTGGGAGCTTGAGGGGGAGAAGGAAGGTAGCCAGCAGATACTTTGCAGGTAGGGACTGGCCAAACAGCCCAACAGGAGGTCACTTTCCATCTAAGAATAAGTCCTACGCTTTAGGTCTGTTTGGATCGGACACCAAGGAGCCCTGTGGACATATGGGAATCGATCTATTCGTCCAGGATGAACGAGCTGAGTAGACCCTTGGAGGGGCTGGAAAGAAGGGTGGGTACCAAACACAGTGGAGCCCAGAGTTAAACAGACCTGGGCGCCAAGCCCAGCTCTGCAGCGCACTAGCTGCGTGGTCTCAGGCAAGTCCCTCAGCCACTCTGAGCCTCAGCTTCCTCATCTGTAAAATGAGGATAACAAATACCTACCCAGCATGTGACCTGTACAGATTCAACAAGAAAGTGAATGTCAAGTAGCCTGGGCCAAGCAGCAGGCAGGCATTTAGTTAACATGTGCCCCCCACCCCCACCCCCTTGCTTAGAGCTGGCCCCAAAGTCCTGGGTCATTTCTGTTGCAACTGCCACGGCTGCTTTCTGCTGCCCGGTCCCTTTCATCCTGGAGAGTGAGCACTTTGCAAACACAACATTACTAATCCCCCTAAAGCCTGTGGGGTGCAGCAGTGGCAATGCCCATTATGTGGGTTTTATGTGGGTGGAGCCCCGACTTACCCAGGAGACAGAGGCAGGGACGGAAGCCCGTGAGTCACTCAGCCGGCCTCCTGGAGATGATGGGAAAGTGCCCAGGCTCCAAGGAGCAGAGCTCGAGTTGGGGGTGGGGGAGGTCCTGTGCCAATGTTCGGCACACTCTCTCCCAACTCCCAGCCTGCTGCTTCACTGCTCGGCAGCCCTCACTAAGGGAAGACACTAATATTTACTGAGCACCTACTGTGTACCAGGCATGACAGGTGTGTGTATGATTGACGACCCAATCAGTCTTCAGTAACATCTGCTCTGTTACTATTCTTAATTTGCAAAGACTGGGGCTCAGAGATAGGATAGGGCTCAACTTGGGAAGACCAAGGCAGAATAAAAATACAAGGTTCCTTATTTTCAAAACAGTTCTGAATTTCAGAGGGTGACCACAGAGTACAGAACTAAGAGGAGGATCCTGGAGACCACCCAGTCCCCAGGCCAAGAAGCCAGGCCTGCTCACAGAGGTCAAGTAGCTCTTTCAAGGCCAAGTTGAGGTTCAAACGCAGACCTGAGTCCTGAACATAGGCACCTGTCCCTCCTTCAACACTGCCCTCCCCTCTGACCCAGCAGTTGCCTCAAACATTACTTTGCTTGAGTCCCTTTCCTGCAGCCCCCACTCCACCCCAGAGATGTAGTCCCACAGCTATGGGGCCACCTGGGATCCCCAATGCCCTCCTTCACCAGGCACAGACTCAGTGGGAGGCCAGTCACCCGACTTGCCTCCAGGACCACCCGGCCCCTCCTCTCCATGGTGAGCACAGGGACAAGGTCAGCTTAGCTGCCACTGCCACTGGGCATCTTGGTGGCAGCTCCTCAGCATGCTGGTGCAGTGGGGGTTGGGGGGGGTGTCAAGACTGGCTGTGATATACGGCGAAAACCATGGCTCTCCCACCAGGGGCTGTAATTCATAAGTTACAGGCAAGCTTCAAGACTAATAAATTTGGGAGGGAAGTATTAATGACTACGCAGGGGCACCGTGAACTTGGCAGGCCCTAGAGCCTGGAACTCGGCAGCCTGGGTTTTAAAAATGATTTGTGCTAGAACAAGTCTAAACAGAAGCTGGATGGTGTTAGTCTGACTCTGACCCGTTGGCAACTGTTGAGAATGTGGGAGCTGGTGGCACCCTCACTCCCCCACCTAGCTGCCTTATGCCAGCCACAAGGGAGAGCTGCGATCACCCACCCCCACCCTCAAGCTGCCGTGACTCATTGCTTCAGTCTGTAGGTTAATCCCAGAGTGGCTGGGTACACGGTGGGCCTCCGGGCCCCACTGCCCTGAAGGTTGGAGTTAACAACAGATGCTTCCCTTTTCCAATTCCAGAGTGACTCAGAGTGCCCCTAGCTTGTCCATCCATAATTCCTAATGTCATGGAAGTCCCTCTCCGGGTATGCTCTTGGTCAGAGAGGTCAGCTAGAGGATGCCTGTCTCCCTGGTCATTCGAGGACCACAAGGACATGTGTCTCTGGCTAGTGCCCATGTGTCTGTCCTCTGTCTTCTGGGACTAGGTGGCCACCGGCGGCTCTGGGCTTGGCGTGAAGTAGCAGATGGAGGGACAGAGGGTACCTGGAGGGCCAGGCACAGGGTGAGTTTACATCTAGGAAGTTGGGATGTACCAGCAGGGATGTCACTGGGGAGAGAGAGGGGAGCAGGGTGGGATTCCAGGGCTTAATGGGGACAAAGTAGACGTGGCCTTGTTCAGACACCCCAAGGGCTCCCCATAGTGAGACTTCTTCCAAAGAAGGAAGCAGCCGTGCAATGATGGTGGCAGAGGGAGGCGACACAGGACAGAGGCAGGGACTCAAAACATCATGGCACCGCGCTCCTAGAAGGTGTGGGGTGAATACGAAGGCAGGGCTTGCTTTCCGACCCCCCAAGGTCAGATGTTGACTTCTTGTGGACCCACATGTGGCATCAGGGGTCTGGGGTCACTGGCTATGGGACAATGGCTATGCTGTGGCCTCATCCAGAGCAATGGCCCTGAAGATGGAGGCAGAGAATGGGGCTGCTCAGGAAGAACTCACCTGAGTGAGCTCAGGTTTCTCCAACACTGGGCTGGTCCAAGCCCCAGGTGAGCTGCAGCCACAAAAGGGGCTTTGAGCACCATGCAGGCCCCTCCCCGCCATGGGCAGAACCAGGGGGCTGAGATGCAGGGGCCAGGCTGAGGTCAGGGAGCTGAGCAAGGCTGACACTCCACTCGTTTGGTGCAGAGATAATGAAGAATGAATGAGGAAGATGAAGAGAACCATGCAGGTCACTGGAATTGGTGGCGTGCCATGAATCAGGATTTACCAAGGCCCAAAAACCCAGAGCAAAGACAGGCGTCAGACAAGCTGCAGTCTAACACAGAAACGTCAAGTTCTGCGTGGACCGGGGTCAACTACGTACGAGCTCAGGTCAGGCATCACCACAAAACACAGGCGCTTCCAGCTGTGTCATGGGGGCTGGGGGTGTCTCAGGTTCAGAACAAGAACAAGGGGTGGCCCCCTTGATGCCCTGGTCTGTGTTCAGTTCTGGGTGTCACTCTGAGAGGGAGCAGACATTGGGGGCTCTTAGGAAGAGACCAGTACAGGGACAATCTGGAGAGTCTGTCCCCTGAGAATGTAGGTGACAGTCCTGGGGAAGAAAACATTTGGGGGCTGGGGCCTCACTGGCCAGCCACTGGAAAAATGTCTGGGCTGGAAGGGTACATAAAACTGTGGCAGATGGGGAGGTGGGGACGAGAGGGCAAACCCCAGCTGGGGCAGAGAGAGAATTCTTTAACTGGTAGAGCCATCTGGAAGTGAAGGGGCTGCCTGGGAGGTAAGCAGAGACTGCACCTGGGTTGATAGAAGGGGAAAAAAAAGGTGGGATTCAGAAGTCCCTCCCAGACCCTCAATTCTGTGGTTCTAAGATCTGAAGGTCCTTCAAAAGATCCTAATAGTAACATGCTCACAAACTATTCACAATCCACAGAGCCTTCTCCTGAGGCAGTATGAGCTGGAGTTTCCTGTCCATTTTACATGCAGCCTCTGGTCATGGAGCTGGGGTGTAGCAGAGCCCAGTCTACCGGCCTCTGTCCCCACTGCCGTGACAAGGGGGACACAGCACACCAAATGGAAGTGGTCCCTCACTCAAGCTGGAGTTCTGGGGTCCTACAGCTCAGGCTCCAAGCCCAAGACTGCCATTTCCTGGCTGTGCCCTCCACCATGAGTCTCTTAATCTCCTTGAGTCTGTGTTTCTTTCTCTGTACACAAGGAAAGAGGTGTGAGGATGTGCAGTTGTAAAGAGTTTCACATCAAAAGTCTTAGTGCACGTCACTAACGGTAAGTGGTGTGCCGTAAAGTTGGTTCCAATTCATAACGACCCCTGTCTAGGGTTTCTGAGACTGTAAATCTTTATGGGAGCAGACAGTCTCATGGTTCTCTCCCAGGGTGGCTAGTAGATTTGAACTGCTGACTTTGTGGTTAGCAGCCTAGTGCGTCTTCTACAATGCCAAGTCACTAAGATTATCATCTCTAAGTCCCAGAAAGCAATGCTGCTTTGAAGCAGAGGTCCTGGTCCCCCACCATGGGATTCCCAGAACTGTGTGTTTGTGGGGGGTGGGGGGCTACCAGTGACCACCTACCTGGCCTCTCCCTGGCCAGTGTGGCTCTAGGTGAGGTGGGCTTACCTTGGGAGGGCTGCAGCTCCTCCACGAAGCTCTCAGCCGCCGTCTCCTCGTCCCACGCACCGTCCTCCACCACCTTGTAGCGGCTGCGGGGCTGGCTGAGCACGTGGGGGGCTTGCAGTGCCGCCTCCCGCTCCGCGGCCAGGTCCAGGTCCTGCTGCGCCAGGTGGGCCCGCAGCTGCCGGATCTCAAACTGCAAAAGGGAGAAGGGTCGTGGGTGGGGAATGTGGGGTGGGCTTTGCTCTTGGATGGGAGGAGAGGAAGAGAGGAGCAGACTGGGCACCCTAACACTGGATGGTGTCTTCCTTAGAAATCTCCTAAAGGACAAAGATTGCAAGAACCTCTTTCATTTTCGGAGTCTTTTTGAAGTCATGAAGCGTGTTTCTGAGTCTTGTCTTGGATAGATCATCTTGCAGTCTGGCCCCAGTGTGAGAAGAAGATGGTCCAAAGAAGAAATGCAACTTGGTTTGTGAGAAGGACATTGGATGAGGAGTTAGAAACCCTGGGTTTGAATCCTGACTCTAGTACTTCACCCCACGTGTGACCCCCAGGGGTGCTTGTCAGGTGAAAGTCTTATCCAGGCGTCTAATACTGCTGATTAATGGCATTCGAGCAGGAACCCCAGACACCTAGGGCCAGGATAACCAGTCCTGGGAGCCCAGTGTGGCACCCGTTTATTTTCCAGTATCATCTACTTTCCTTTTCTGAGGGGTGGTGGGTGGCACCCACTCAGACAGGTCTGGATTTTTGTCTCAGCTGCAGTGCCAAAAGTGAGTCCCGTCACCTCCCTGAACCTCAGTTTCCTTATCTGTAAAACCGGGGCTTTCATTCTATATAACTCTGAACACTTAGATGCTTCATAAGAGTGTTGTAAAAAGGTGTAAAGTATTTGTTTGGGTTTATTTTTAGTCAAAGGAGCTCTGGTAGCGTTGTGGTTACAAATCGGGCTGCTAATCTCATCGTTAGCTGTTCCAAACTACCAGCCGTTCCGCCGGAGAAAGATGAGGCTTTCTGCTCCCGTAAAGATTTACAGCCTCGGTAAATACAACCCTGTACAGGGTCGCTATGAGTCGGAACCCTAGGATGGCAGTTCAAGTTCAGGGGGCGTGAGGGGTGGGGGTGTCTTCCTTGGACATCTGAGCGCAGGCATAATTTGGATTGAAGGCCAGGTCTGGGAAGGGGAGCCTTCACTGCCACCTAGTGTGCAGAGCACACAATGCAGCCCTTCTGCACAACCGCTCTGTCTGCACCCAAGGTCTTGAGGTGCAAAGCCTGAGCTCCCTACCTAGGTGGTTAATGACTTGCTGATGATACCAAATCCTTATCCCCTCCCCAAACGCCAGAGTCACACCTCTGCCACATACCTGACAGCACCAAGTGGCTGATTTGTAGGAGTCACCAACTCAACCTGTTTAAAACAGGACTGGTCACTAATTCCCCAAACCTGCTTGTACTGTAATCCCATTTCTCTATTTTAGCATCCTAGGTTAAACAAACATCAACATCCAATATACCACCAAGTCCAGCTCCTCCTCCCAAGTACACCCCAACTGCCCACTCCTCCCCAGCTCTCCTGTAGACATCCCTCACCACCCCCTTCTCCAGCAGAGTCAAAAGGGGGGTGTCGCAAATCTAAATCAGATCATGTCACCCCTTATGCATGGGCCTCAAAGGTTTACCAGCTCACTTAGGAGAAAACCCAAACTCCTTGGCTTACCAAGAGACCACACTATTCTTTCCCCCTTCACGTCCTCCAGGAACCTGCTCCGTCTGGTTGTTCCTTAAACTCACTAAGCTTCTCAAGGCCATTCTCTCTGTTCCTACAGCGCAGCTTCCAGATTTCATGACCAGTACCCCTCTAGAAGGCCCTCCCTGACCCCTGTCTAGGGCAATCCTTCAGATACTTTATCACATCAGACAAACCAGAAGCCTCTGCAAAGCACTTCCCACCTTCAGACCAATGTGTTTATTTTAATGTTGTTTTTACTTTTATTGTCATGAGAGTACAAACGCACACCATTTAAGGCAGTATATTGATATTGGGCAACCTCCTAATGTCTGTGACTATAAATTTTGTCTCTGGGATCACTGTGTTTTGTCCAGAGAGTTCTTGCCTCTGGATAGACCTCTGGCTGCCTCTGTGCTGGAAGCAGGAGAATGGGGCCGAGGGGAAAGGATGTTAGGGTAACCCGTGTTGATAGCCCTGCACTTCTCTCTCCCCAGAGCCTGCATGTGGAGCCCTCTGGTTCAATTTCTCCAGAAACGGACTCTTGGGAGGGTATCATCTCCTGGCTGTGCAGGATTTGGAAAGGAGCTTAGAACATCTATCTTCCCCCTCCCTTCTTTCAGCTTCCCATTTTACTGCCCCTCCCAGCCTCTGGGGCTTTGAGGGGAGAATTCACCCATTTCTCTCACCATCCCTCTGAAAGCACTGTGGTTATAAATTCTCCATCCTACGAGATCAGTTATCACTTTCTCATCTGCTCTCCATTTCCCCTAAGCCCATGGAAATCTCTTATCCTTTATCCTGAGGAATCTCTTATTTCTTATGTGTTTATGATCTCTTTTGTCCTTTACTATCCTTTTAGGGAAGTTTGGGGAAGGAGAACACATGTGGTCACTCTGCCATCTTCTTAAAAGACTCTTTATTGGCTTGCCTCTCCTTGACTCTAATGGCATGCTCGTAAAAAAACTTAAAAAGTTTGATTTGTGGTGCATGCTCATTTCTGTGGTGTAAATACTCCCACCATAGCCAACTTCAAGCTACCAACATGACATCATATGAAGTGGGGAAGAAATGTGCACAAATCAATGAGAGTTCTAGCACCTCTCTGCCACCCTCCACCCCTCAACCGAATGTAACCACAATTGTTGCAGTTAAGTGCCATCTAGTTGGCTCCGGCTCATAGGGTTTCCAAGAAGTGGTTGGTGGGTCTCAGATTCAGCTCTGACCATGGACTCAGACTGGGCTCAGACTGGCCTTCAGCCACCCAGCACTCTAATGGGACCACTGGTCTCAGAGTGTGAGAAAGGGAGACTGGCTCAGTATAGGGATGCCTTCTGTGCAGGGGAGAAGGTCTGAACCACATTTTTGGCAGCAGGGTCTCACAGGTCACAGTGGGCTCATGAGCCAACTTCCAGAGCTCTATGGGGCTGGAAGCCCCTCCTCCCCAAGCTGATCAGAACATCCCCTGGGCCTACCCAGCCGACTTTCTCCAAGGCCGCTCATCAGGCCCAGCTAATGGCCTCCCAGGCCACTCTGAACAGATGCATTATTGATGACTTGTAACTGATATGTTGCTGCCCAGTGAGTGTCCCACTGGAGTTCAGGCCAGACAGCCAGAGGCCAGTGCCTCCCCAGCCCCAAGCCCACATGTACAGACATAGTCTTGCACACAGAAGCAAGTTTTTGGCTAAAGAGATGAACTCTAAGCCTGCCGTAGTAATTCTCCTATATACGCCTTCATGCCTGCACTAAGTAGTCAGATAAAGAAGTCAAATGAAGAAGTTTAGGTGACCAACAAACATATGAAGAAGTGCCTGTGATCAGCAGACATTACTGTGTTGTTATTGTTGTTGTTGTGAAGTGCCGTCAAGTCAGTTCTGACCCATAGCGACCCTGTATAAGGTTTCCGAGGAGCAGCTGGTGAGCTTGAACCACCACCCTTGTAGTTCAAATGGCTTTGCTGTCTGGAGCATTAATCCACAGCACCACACCAGGACTCCCCAGTAGCCATTAGAGAGATGCAAATCAAAACAACAATGAGGTATCATCCTACCCAGAATTGATAAAAAAAATTTCCAAAACAAACCCAGAAAACAACAAATACTGGCATGGGTGTGGAGAGATTGGGACCCTCCTACAATGTTGGTGAGACTATAAAATGGTGCTTTCTCAAAAAGTTGGAAATAGAAATACCATATGACCCAGCAATCCCCTCTTCAAGAAACGAGAACCATGATATGAACATGCATGTGCACCTATGTTCACTGTAGCACTATTCACAGTAACAAAAAGATGGAAGCAACCTACATGCCCATCAACAGAAGGCTGGTTAACAAATTCAATACACACATATAATAGAATATTCTGCAATGTTGAAGAATAACGAAGAATCTGTGAAACACCTCATAACATGGATGAACCTGGAGGGCATTATGCCAATCACAAAAGAACAAATATTGCAAGAGACCACTGTTGTAAAATGTTTTAA
>NW_006408610.1:617586-631600 GCF_000296735.1 Chrysochloris asiatica | reverse complement strand
ATTCTGTGATGGTTTCTGGGAGGGAGGAAAAATTACTCAGTTGGGTGAAGGGGAAGGCAATATACAACAAGAGGGAGGTTGGCACCGTTAAGATGAAGGTAATGGAAGTCAGGAAGGAGGGCAAGAGTTAAAGTGAATCGACGTCAATACTGTTAACTGACCGTAGATGAAAAGGACTTGCAATCATTGTAACGAAATCAAGTGTATGGTTTGTTGAATGTGGGACTGATGGTCTACTCTGTAAACCTTCACTTCATCACAATAAAAGTTTCAAAGACAAGAAGTCAGGTAACGCATGATCGGGCCGTGTTAAAATTCTCTTATGTATTTTGGAATGAAAATGCTGGCCCCAGCTTGGAAGTTAGTCCTGGGAGGTCCCAGTGAGGGAGATATTCTGCTGCACTGCAGAGCATGTTCCCCTAAGAGTCACAGGGCTGACTCACGTGTGGTCTCAGTGGCAGAGGAGGCAAAATGTATACAGTAGGGAAGATGGATGGGGGAGGCAGGTAGGAACCACACCAGGTAGAGCATGTGACCATGGTAAGGTGTGAAGGACTTCAGCCTTGATTAAAAGAGCAAAAATAGACCCCTGACATCTTTCAAACAGAGAGTGGAGTGGTGGAGGTGGCGGCATTGTGATTCGGAAGAACGTTTTGGAAGACTCTTGCTGGCTGCAGAGTGAAGAATGGTTTGAAAAGGGCCAGGGTAGGTATAGGAATAGCAGATGGGAGGCTACCACAGAAGTCCAAGTGTGAGATGGCCAGAATGTGGACAGTGGAGATGGATGTGAGAGGAAGGATGAGAGAATTATTTAGGAGGTAAAAGTGTCAACACATGAATATAGATTGGAATGGAGGTGAGGACAAGGGCCACCTGCTTTGTGGACCGATTTTTACAAGCTTCATACCCAGAGCATACGGCCTGGATGCCCTCAGCCCTTACCCTGAGATGGACTCCTCAGAGAGGAGCAGTAGATGAGCTACATGGCTTTCAGCTCTGGTCAGGGGGCTCTCTGGGGCATCTAGCCCAGGTCCTCTGAGTCTGTTCCTGATTCCTCCTATACTCACCATGACCACAAGTGCTTCCCCAGTAGACTGAAGTGTTGTCAAGGGGTCCTCAATTAGTTATATTGGTGAACTGAGGCCCTGAGATGGGAAGGGAGTTGCCTAAGACTGCACAGTGCGTTAGAAACAAAGCTGGGACCAGAACTCATTCCGCTGGCTTTCAGCCCCCTCAGATGTTGTGTTAGGGAGTTTTCAACCTTAAGAGAAAGATGGGCGTGGTTCAACTCAAACAATACAGGGGAGTTTGGTGGTAGAAAGGACCAGGAGTAAGCAGTAAATCCCCACAGGGGTGGGGTGGGGTGGGGGTGGGGGGACAAGGACAGGAAGCAGGAGCCTGGGTTCTTGGCCTTAGCCCCTCACTCACTTTGACTTTGGCCAAGTCCCCTTTTCTCCTAGACTGTGGTTTCACTCTTTGTCCCAATGAAGCAAATGGACTATCTGGATTCTGCGTCTAAGAGGAACTCTTTCTTTTTTGGCCCTGAGACCCTAGCTGGGTTGGGGGTGGGAAATAAAGTTCAGGTTCCAGTTAATTTTTGGTGCTATCCTGAGGGTTGTCCCCTACTCCCTGTTGGAATTCCCCATTCCCAGAGGACGGACTAGAGAAAGAGAAGAGACCCCAGAGCCTCTAAGGTTTATCAGCAACAACATATAACATACAATAGGAATTACTAGCCATTCAAATAAGCAGGGAAGAGTGATTGATTATCAAGACATAAGGCAGTTAATAGAAGCTGACCTAGAAATGCTACCAATAGTCCAGTTAACTGTGATTAATCTGTTAAAAAAAATAGAGGAAAAGATGGACATATTGGGCATAGCATTTCAACAGAGAATTCAAATCTATGAAACGAATCAAATCAAATGTTTTAGAATCTTAATATACAATATCTGAGATTAAGTCCTCAGATGGGTTTAACAGCCAGCTAGACATAGCAGAAGGCAGAACTGTTGAACTTGAAGATGTCTATAGTAAATATAAATGAAAACTATGACCAGGAAATAAAAATGGGAAGTACAAAATAGGGGGGTAAGCAAAACGGTTAGAAGGTCTAAGACATACAACTAGAAGAGAGGAGAAAAATGAAAGACGGAGACAGGAGCAATGAAGAAAGAAATCCTGGCCCAGAACTCTCCAAATTGAATTTAAAACCATCCATCCCCAAATTCAAAATACTCAGAGAATCCTCAGCAGGATAAAGAATTTTAAAAAACAAATAAACAAAGAAAGAGAAACCCACACCTTGACATCTCATAGTCAAAGCACTGAAAATAATGAAGAGAAAGACTGGTAGCACCAAGGCCCTATAGCACAGGAGCTTATATGATGCTTGGACTTCAGGCGAGAGAGCCACACAGTGGCTTTGATAACACAATGAAGCAAATTTTCCATTGGAAGCAGATCCAATATAAAAAGGCTATCCCCAGACTTGGGCAGGATTAAAGTGCAATCATAGCCCCCTCTTAATGGACGTCATTGGGTAAGTATTTCTAATCAGATAACCTGAGGAGATCAGCCGGGATCCATAGGGAAGTCCTCCGCATGCATTACTGGAGTGAGTCAGGCACCATCCATTGAGGCTGGGTTTTTAATGTCTGCCCAGGCGGGGCCGGACCCATCAGGGTGGCGCTGTGAACCACACCCAGCACATCTCTGCCTCTAATGGTCTGGTTGTGGAGTACAATTGACGCTTGCTTTGGCCTGATCAATGCACACTTTGGTCAGAAGTTCGATAGTATCTAATGCAATAGCAATAATTTTGCTCCATCCTATTAGTGCTGTCTGCACAGACTGCCCTGCCTTCCAACCCATCTGCTCTTGGGATGGCATCCAATGTTTATTTCCATTAGTTTCGCCATTGTTGGTAACAATAAAAATCAGGAGACAGTTGCAAACTAATGATTTAGGAGCAGGGGGGAAGCTGAGTTCGACCTTGGCCCGTTTCCATCCACTGTGAAGATGACTGGTAGTTGGCCATAAATTTAAATTATAGCAAAAGGATAACATAAGTTATTCCTCTGATGGCTAATTTTATCAGCTAAATAGGCTTGTCATTAAAGCTATCGGCTGTTTTACAAATCACTTCCCACGTTTAAAGAAAGAAAAAAAAAAGTCACTTTTCACAGTGGAGAGCTTGACTAAGCCAGGTAATGAGGCTATTGTGTTGAGATGAAGACTTGTAACCTATTCAGGAAAAGAAAGGGATCTCTGAGCCCAAGGCTGAACCCCTTTCCTGCTATTCCAGGCTGGCTGAATGGGTCATCAAGGGCCTTTTCTGAGCAGTCCATCCAGCAGCCTGAAAGGTGAGTGAGTTGGGCAGAGCCAGAGCAAGACCACAGAAGAGGGAGACGAGCCCAGGTTCATAATAAGGACTCCAACCTCCCAACAAGGCTGTTAGGACTCCTGCAAATGAAAGGGGTTGGGGAGCAGATGGAGCGGAGATGAGTGGGATGTTGCCCCTTCCTCACCGCCTTCTTCATCAGAAATCCTATTATTGTTGTTCTGACTCATGGAGACCCCTCATGTTACAGAGTAGATCTGCTCCAAAGGGTTTTCTTGGCTGTCATCTGAACAGAAACAGACTCCTTGGCCTATCTTCCATGGTGCCACTGAGTGGGCACAGAGAGTGCCCATAGCTTGGACATGACTTCATTTCTTCAGGAAATAGGACAAGAAGACATGCAGTCATCAAAGGAGGGCTTGCCTCCTGAAATACGGGAAGAGAGTGAAGGGATAGGGGATGTTGCAAGCCCAGTGGCCTTGTTTTATGGATTAGGTGACTTAAGGCAGGTAGCTCTTTTCGCTTCTTCTTGGGCACGCAGATCGTGTGACTGAGCGCTGCCGATATGGGAGCAGGGGCAAAGTCCCTGCTTCCAACCTGACCCAGAAAAACCTTCTAGACAAAGATATCCATACTGAAAGGGAAAAAAAAAAAAATTCTTTGTTGGTTGGGGCAGGGGGAGAACTGTGGGAAGGGAGGGGACAAGAGAGTACAGGGTAGGGAATAGACACATCATAGTTTGGGTGTTGGGAGGGGGGTGGAAGAACAAGGTAGAAAGGGAAACACAGCGGCAGGTTTGCATGGGCTAAATGGAACAGAGGTAAACAGTGATGTATGCACAACCTTGGAACAGGGCTCTGTGATACAGGGATCAAGGCATAGACTGAATGGGTAAAAGAAGGGAAATAATGTTAAGATACTTGACTCTCTTATGCATATTGGTTTCCTTTGCCTGCTACTGCAAAATAGACACTTGAGTGGGATAAAAAGGAATATCAGGAAACATGATTATGGAAAGCTTGTAAGCCCGTGTTCAGCCTATAACTGATTGTTGTTGTTAATAGGTGCCAAGAGACCTTATGCACAGCAGAATGAAACATTGCCTGATCCTGGGCCAACCTCACTACTCTTGCCACGCTTGAGTCCATGGATGCTGCCACTTGGCCAATCCATCTCGTTGGGGGTCTTCCTCTTTTTCTCTGACCCTCCACCCTACAAAACATGATATCCTTCTCCAGTGACTGGTACCTCTTAACAATATATCTGGAGTATGAGAGACGATGTTTAGCCATCTTGGCCTCCAAGGAGCACTCTGGCTGCACTTCTTCCAAAATGGATCTATTGGTTCTTTTGGCAGTTCTTTCTTTCAATAGTCTCCTCCAACACCATAACTTAAAAGCATCAATTCTTCTACAGTCTTCCTTATTCACTGTCCAGCTTTCGCATGCATATGAGGTTATTGAAAATACCATGGGTTGGGTCAGGCACACCTTAGTCCTCAAGCTGACATCTTTGCTCTTCAATACTTTAAAAAGGTTTTGTGCAACAGATTACCTAAAAGGGATTCTAGAACTTGCCTAGTGAAATAGCCTTCCTGCAGAGCCTTTGTAGTCTATAGGAGCTAAGGTGGAATCCTGAGTCCCATTCAGAACTCTCTGAGGTGGGACATTCCTACTTGAAAGGACAAGCAGACCAGCCTGGAATAGCTAGAGGAACAGAAGATACTTCTTGAAAAAAAGACCAGCAGGAAAAATCCAAAACAAAAATGGCAGTCTGATTGGCTACTACAAGAACAAGCAAATTGTTTGTTGGGGATCCATCAAGGTAAGCAATCAAGTCCCTTCAAAGACAAATCCCCCTCCAAGACTGAAACTCAAAGGGAACACACAAGCAGGCATGTAAGCATGCTGGCAACCACGTTGGTCTCTTGGTGAGTGGAAGAGAGGGAAAGACAGCAATGAAGATATGGGCTGAGTTCAACCACGTTCCATAGACTCTCGTTGACCTGGAGATGAGAGAAAGAAGAGGAGGGGCTGGTTGGTCTGAAGTGTGGTGAGACCTGTGGACTCCTGAGCCCATGGACAAGGACATAGCCACAGAGGGCTAGAGTTAAGAGCGAATTGCCTAGCTGATGTGAAGTAGGGGAGACACACAAGAATGCACAAACTTGTAGATAGTATGCATTTGACCTAGCTTTGATCACTTGATGATCAGAACTCAACCAGAGGAAGATAAAAGGAAAAAAGAAAAAATCCTTTTTTTTTGATAAAGGGAACAAGTGTAAATTGCTACAATTTGATGAACTTGACCTATACTTATGGATGTAGTAGCTCAAAATACCAATTAAGAGGGAAGGAGTCCTCACATCCAAAATCTATCCTATCCACTCTGTATACAGGGTTGATAGGGACAGGCAACTTAGACATTGGCTACCTAAAATGAGGGAGTTCTGGTGTGGTGCTGTAGGTTAATGCACTGGACTGAAAAGCTGGTTTGAACTGCAAGGTCAGTGGTTCAAGCTCACAAGCCACTCCTTGGAAACCCTATACAGGGTCGCTATGGGTTAGACCTGACTTGATGGCACTCAACAACAACAACAACCTAAAATGGGAGGGGCTACAAAGGCATGAAGTGACTGGCTTACAAGTTTTCAAGAAGGGGTTTAGTTTCAGAGTGTGGAGGGGAAGGTTGAATCCCTACTGAACAGTTTTCATCTTGTCTGGTGAAAGGATATGGGGATAAGATTCTTATGATTCAATAGTGAGTATCTGTTACCATGACTAATTGCAACTGTCACAACTATAAAGGTAGAAGTTTGTAACAAAAAGAGGGGAGTAGTTGGTATTACAGTCCAGGAACAAAGAACCCTAGGACCATTAAAGAACAAGAGAACGAGCAGAATGTGAGAAGCAGTGACACCAGAGAAGCAGTGACACCTGTCCAGAGAAGCAGTGACACCAGAGAAGCAGTGACACCAGAAATGGAGCCAGAGATGAGGACATGGAGAGAGAGAGCAGCTGAGGACTCTAGACTCATCGTGGAAAGAGAAAGGCTGTGTGCTGGCAGCCAGATGCTGATAGCCAGGGGACAGGCTTACAGAATGTGTCCTTTGGTTGTTTAAATTATTATAGATTCCTGAGTGATTTTGTGTACATCCTCCTACCCTTCTCTCCTCAAAAAAACAAAAACAAAAAAACCAGAGGGGATAGAAGCAAATACTGTTGAATGATGATGCACAAAGGTGACTTTCATCATTGCAATGAAACGACGAATGTAAAACTGAAGTTCCCCCATGTAAACGGTCACTCAATTCACAATAAAAACACAAAATAAAATAATTTTTTTAACTTTCTATACACAACCCTCTGCTCTTCCTTTCTCATCCACTAGCTAAATGGAGAAGACACCAAGGGCTCAGAGGAGGGAGGAACCACAAAACAGAAAGAACTTGGAGGCCTATGGAGGCAGAGTACCTTTCTGTTCCCTTTGCCACTTGCCCACTGCAACCTGCATTGGACTATGATGTGAATGAAAACTATGAGGGAGCTTCGAACAGTGTGTGGAACATTTCCATTATGTTTTCATTCTATTTTTCCTTGAACTTTTTGAAGCCCCTTCATGTGCTCTTCTTGTCTCCAGCCACTGAGAGTTTTGGATACGTTTGCTGCTGCAGTTGTGAGTATTCCCCTAACTAACAGTGATGTGTGTGGGTGCCCTGGCTCTTCATCACTGAAGTCTTGAGTCCCATTCCCAGCACTTCCATGACAAACTGTGGGGCAGTGGACAAGCCACAGCCTCTCTTTCAGTTTTTTCATCTCTTGTTGTTGTTAAGTGTTATCAAGTTGGTTCTGACCCATAGTGACCCTGTATAGGGTTTCTGAGGAGAGGCTGGTGAGCTTGAACCACCAACCTTGTGGTTCACACCAACCTTGCGGTCCAGTGCATTATCCTGCAATGCCACACCGGGTCTCCCTTTTCATCTGTGGTGGTGATGGTGTGCCGTGCAGTCGGTTCTGATTCCTAGAGATCCTGCATAGGGTTTCTGAAGCTGTAAATCCACCGGAGCAGAAAGCGTCATCTTTCTCCAGCGGAATGGCTGGTAATTTCGAACTGCTGGCCTTGAGGTTAGTAGCCCAACTTGTAACCAGGACACTACCAGAGCTCCTTTTACATCTATAAAAGGGTCTAATAAGACCTAGCCTGCCACCTTTCCAGGGTAGAGAGAGCATCAGAGTCAAAATGAGCTGAAGCTTTAGACAATGTGTTTGTAGACAAATGAACTTAGTATAACTGTTCTTCAATTCTCCTCATTCCCCAACCCCTCACATGTACTGAGATTCTCCAGTGGGTCAGACTATATAATTACTTGGTTTCATTTGATTCTCACATAATCCTCATGATCTAAGTCTGTTTCCTTCATTTTTCCAATGAGGATGCTAAGGCTCCAGGATTGGGATCCTGCAGTGCAATGCAGTCAACTACTTCATATGGCTCTTCTTCTACCATAGTCTTTGCAACTCCCATCAACACCTTTTTTCCCCCCCAATGGATCTAGCTGGAGAAGGACGTCATGCTGGGTAAGGTGGAGGGTCAGAGAAAAAGAGGAAGACCCCTAACGAGATGGATTGGCCAGGTGGCATCATTGATGGACTTAAGTGTGGCAGCGGTAGTGAGGTTGGCCCAGGATCGGACATTGTTTCGTTCTGCTGTGCATGGGGTCACTATGAGTCGGTTCCGACTCGATGGCACCTGACAATAACAATGGGTCTGGATAAGTGAAGGTGGGAAAAGATGCTGATAGGATGATATGATTCAGTTGTGAATGACTGTTAACAGGGCTAATTGTGATCGTCAAACTTGAACATCTGAAGAGGGGCTTCGTCAATTTTGCAATGCTGATGGGTTTAAAATGAGCCATCTCAAAAGCAAGAAGAGGGATCTCACTACCAACAAGGAATAAGAGCCAGAAGTGGAATGTGTCATTTGGACCCCAAGATCCCTGTGTATTGAGTCTCCTCGGCCCAGGAACTGTGACACCTGGAGGAGGGGCGGCAGCAAGAGCTGGAGAACCAGACAGAGCAGTGGGCTTGCCAGGCCGTGGAGCAAGTAAAGCTGAGTAGCTTTGGGCAGGAAGTTCACTTGCAGAGTGCGGTGCCTCCAGGCACTTAATTGGGGAAGTAAGCTTGCTGACCCAAGGAGCTAGAGCTGGATGTCTTCAGGCTGTGGCTTACAGTAGAGTGGGGTGCCCTCTGAGCACTTATCAGCAGTGGTAAAAGAGCTCTGGAACCTTACCCCAGCAGAGCAAAGGCCAAGGGGTGAGAGAAAGCCTTGCCTATAGGCTGTCCTGACTAAAGAACTATACCCTGAGCATTTCTAATCTGAATTTTAACATGCTAACTTCCCTGACAAAATCCCGTGACTGTGAATGTGGTGTCTGAGTCCTATGTGACCATTGCAATGAATTATTGAGCCCAGCTGAGAAGTAGAGATGGTTGTGGGAGAAATGGGTGGTGCCATTTTTGCAGGACCCTTGCTTCAGGGGACACAGCTAGTGGCTGGTGGAGCTGAGATCTGAAATGAGCTTCATGCTGCTTACATACAAGCTTCTTCGTTCAGGGACTGTCTCCCACCCAACGCCTAAATCTGTTCTGAAGGAATCATGGAAACAATTCCACTGGCCTCCTTTAGAGATTGGGCCTCAAGATGCCTACGGATGAACCCCTCATCCTTTGGTATTTTGCCAACGATTTCAGGTGAATATGCTGAAAGAGAATTTACTTTCCCTCTTTCCTTTCAACAAGACCCGGCAAAGAGCAATGAACTTTCATCATGAGCCTGGCAGACTGTATTTGGACCAAAGGCTGTATTATGGATTGAATTATGTCTCCATCCAAAGTACGTCTTATAAATCCTAACCCTTGTTGCTGTTAAGTGCTGTCAAGTTGGTTCCGATCCATAGTGAACCTGTGTAGGGTTTCCAAGGAGCAGCTGGTGAGTTTGAATTGCCAACCTTGTAGTTCACAGTCCAGTGCTGATTCTACAGCATCACACCAGGAGTTATAATCCCATTTGGGAGTGAGTTTTCTTTGTTATGGTAATGAGACAGTATTAGTGTCTTGAGTCTATCTCTTCAGACATATAAAAGGAGCAGAGATGGGAGAAGATAGATGCCTAGCCACATGGAGATCGTCAAGGAGCTGAGAAACAGACAAAGACCTTCCCCAGAGCCCACGGAAAAAGAAAAGCTTCCCTTAGAGCCAGTACCATGAATTCAGACTTGCAGAACCCTGCTCTGTGAGAAAATAAATGTGTTAAAGTCGTCCACTTGTGCTATTTCTGTTACAGTGACACCAGATAACTGTTGTTACGTGCCATTGAGTCAGTTCTGACTCATAGCGACCCCCGCGTAGGCCTTCCGAGGAGCAGTTGGTAGGTTTGCACCACCGGCCTTGCCATTAGCGGTTCAGCGGTCATCCTACAGCGCCACACCAGAATGCCACTAAATAGCTAATATAGGCTATCACAGGCTTAGAGGACAAAGAGCAGATATAATGCGGATTTCAGACTATGATTTGGAATTAGAGCAAGTTCCTAAGTGTGGACATACATAAAATTTCAGAAGTGGTTTCATAAGACTAGTCAGGACAATATATCATTGCATTGATTTAACTGCCGCATCTAAAATAGCTTTGATTTCGGAAGCAGTAGGTAAAAAGACAAAAAGTTCACACTGCTTCTTTGAAGGATGATAACAAGCATGTCCCCTCGAGAATTCATCTGTGTACCAACAAGATTAATTCTTGAGAGAATCCTGGCTAGCATCTGGACAGAGAACAAACAAAAGGGAGTAGGAAGAAATGTCCAGCTCAAGGGTGATTGACTTTGGAGTCAGAGGCTATTTGCTCTCCTCATAGCTGTGGGCACAGGCTGGAAGCAGAAGGTCATCAAGAGTTTATGAAAGGTTAGACTGACCAACAGAATGTCCATATCCTTCTCCCTGAGCCCTGTTGTTGTGATTGTCAAGTCGGCTCTGACTCATGGTGACCCCAAGTGTGAAGAGTAGAACTGCCATCTGGGTGTTTTCACATCTGTGGCCTTTTAGAAGCAGATTGCTAGGTCTGTCTTCCAAAGTATCTCTGGGTGGGTTTGAACCATCAATCTTCTGGCTAATAGTCTAGCACCCAGAGATTCCCCTTAAGCCCTCTAGGTTCCCCTCTCTGGATTGTTGTTGTTGTTGTTAAGTGCCATCGAGTCGGGTCCGACCCATAAAGGATAACATATGCCCAGTGGTTGGCTAGTGGCTGTGTGCCGTGGAGTCGATTCCGACTCATAGTGACCCTGTATAAGGGTTTCTGAGGCTGTAAATCTCTATAGGAGCAGAAAGCCTCATCTCTCTCCTGCGGAGCAGCTGGTAGTTTCAAACAGCTGACCTTGCGGTTTATAGCCCGATCCGTAACCACTACGCTAGAGCACCCAGTGGTTAGAATAGACTAAATGACAAAAGCAGTGAAATCTGTCTCCCTGGTGGGGCAACTTAGTCCAGAGTAAAGTACTGGGGTGAGCCTTAAGAAACCCCTATTTCCGCTTTTTTGTTTTGACAGCCAACATGCCATCCAGACTGTGGAAGATCCGGAAACTTAAGAGGCCATGTGAGCCACGGCCATGGCCACATTGGCAAGCACCAGAACCACCTTAGAGACTGGGGTAATGCTGTCGGCTTGCATCACCATAGGATCAACTTCAACAAATATCATCCAGCTTACTTTGGGAAGGTGGGTATGAGACATTATCACTTGAAGAGGAACCAGAGTTTCTGCCCAACTGTCAACCTTGATAAATTGTGGACCTCGGTCAGTGAGCAGACTAGGGTAAATGCTGCCAAAAATAAGACTGGGGCTGCTCCCATCATTGATGTGGTGCGATCAGGTTACTACAAAGTTCTGGGGAAGGGAAAGCTCCCTAAACAACCTGTCATCGTGAAGGCCAAATTCTTCAGCAGAAGAGCTGAGGAGAAGATTAAGGGTGTTGGGGGGGGGGGGGCTGTGTCCTGGTGGCTTGAAGCAATATGGAAGTTAATTAAATGTTCGGTGATTTTTCAATAAAAAAGAAACCCCTATTTCCATCCTATTCTCCTGAGTACTGAGTGATGTTGGATACATCTCTTTACTTTTTGGGCCTCAGGTTCTCCACCTGCCAAATTCAGGATTAGTCAAATGCCCTCCAAGAGGCTGACTATCAATAATAGTTCATGGTTCTGGAGCCAGAGATGACATGCACATGATACTCGTGCAAGAACCTGATATTCGTGCAATTCATCCGAACGCCTCCATGGGCTCCCAGCAAAACCAATTTAATCTTTCTTAAAAACCTAAGATAAGAAGAAAAAAGAATTCACAGTGGGAAAATCTGACAAATGCTGTTTCAGCCAAGGTCAACATCAACAGTGGTAAGTTCTTTTGATAGTATGTACCCTTGATAGGGTAAGGCGCTCTGGTAGTGTAGTGGTTACAAGTCGGGCCGCGAACCTCAAGGTCAGCAGTTCGAAACTACCAGCGGTTTCATGGGAGAACGATGAGGCTTTTTGCTCCCGTAAAGATTTACAGCCTCGGAAACCCTACACAGGGTCGCTATGGGTCAGAACCAACTCGACATCACTTAACAACAACAACAACCTTTGATAGGAGTCCTGGTGTGGTGCTGTAGGATAAGCACTGGACTGCAAGGACGGTTTAAACTGCAAAGGCGGCAGCTCAAACTCACCAGCTATTCTTTGGAAACCCTACACAGAGTTGCTATGAGTCACAACAGACTCGGCAGCACTTAATAGCAACACTTGATATGTAATGAAAATGGCACTTTGCCTCCATGGTCTTCCTCCCATAAACACATCCGATGAGAAAAATATGACACGAATCTTAATAAAAGGTGTTTCTACAAAATACCTAATCTGCCTTGAATTTAACTGGCCCAGCAGATCCCTTCCGAAAACCACTGTTTAGATTAGACATGTTTTTTGAAGGCACCCTAATGGGCCTAAGACAAGTGTGTTACTGAGAGAGCTTGTCTGCAGCCATCCATGGCTCCCAGAGACATATTTAAACATGTCCTTTTTGTAATAAACCCATGCATGTATAAATGTAACCTCTAATAATAATACTTTTTCTAACTTTTTCCAAAACAGATTTGTTCATTCTTCTGACCATCCATTGGCTGTTGTTGTTAAGTGCTGTCGAGTCAGGTCCAACCCATAGCGACCCTGTATAGGGTTTCCAAGAAGTGACTGGTGAGCTTGAACTGCTGACCTTGCGGTTCAAACTACCGTTGTAGTCTAGCGCATTAACCCACAGTGCCACACCAGGAGTCTGATCCATGGTATATTCAATATTCTTCCAAAATCATCACTCAAAGGCATGCATTCTTCTTTAGTCGTCCTTACTCATTGCCCAGCTTTCACATACATACAAGGCAACTGGGAATGCTATGGCTTGGGTCAGATTTACCTTAGTCCTCAAAATGATATTTTTGCTTTCAACCCTTTCAAGAGGTCTTTTGCAGAAGATTTGCCCAATGTAATAGTTATTTGATTTTTTTTTTAACTGCCGTTTCCAAGGGTGTTGACTGTTAACCCATGTAAAATGAAATCTTGGGAAACTTCAATATTTTCTCCATTTATCATGATGCTTATTGGTCCAGTTGCGAGACTATTTGTTCATGGTGAGGTGTAAGTCATACTGAAGTCTATAGTCTTTGATCTTCATCAGTAAGTGATTCAAGTCTTTTTCGCTTTTAGCAAGCAAGAATGTGTCATCTGTACATTGCAGGTTGTTAATGAATCTTCTTCTAATCACATTCTTCTTTATATAGTCCAGTTTCTTGAATTATTCAACATACAGATTGAATAAGCATGGTGCAAGGATAAAATCCTGACACACACCATTCCTGATTTTAAACTACTCAGAACCACTGTTGTTGTCCTATGTACAGGTTCTGTATAAGCACAATTTAGTATTCTGAAACTCTCATTCTTTGCAATGTTATCAGTAATTTGGTGTGACCCACATAGTCAAATGCCTTTCCATAGAGTCAATAAAACACAAGTGTGCCTTTTCTGGTATTCTCTTCTTTCAGCCAAGATCCATCTGACACTTAGCAATGATATTCTTTGTTCCACGTTCCTTTCTGAATCTGACTTGAATTTTTAGCAGTTACCTGTTATAACCATTTTCAGTAAATTTTTACTAGTAATTATATTGTTTGATAATTCCTGCATTCTACTGGGTCACCTTTCTGTGGAATGGGCACAAACATTTTTCTCTTCCAGTGAATTGACCAGGTAGATGTCTTCTAAAGTTCTTGGTATAGACAAATGAGCACTTCAGCGTTTCATCTGTCTGTTGAAACATCTTAATGATATTGTCAATTCCTGGAGCTTTGTTCTTAGCCAATGCCTTCAGTGCAGCTTGGACGTCTTCCTTCCATATCATCATTATTGATCATGTACTTCAATACCATCATTATTGATCATATACTCCTGAAATACTTGAATGTCAACCGATTCTTTTTGTTGTTGTTAAGTGCTGTTGAGTCAGTTCTGACTCATAGCAACACCTGTATAGGGTGTTGGAGGAGTGACTGGTGGGTTTGAACCACCTGCTTTGCTAATGCTTATCC
>NW_006408610.1:586242-616090 GCF_000296735.1 Chrysochloris asiatica | reverse complement strand
GCCCCCACTTCTTTCTTCTCCTGGTTGAGCTCTGATCATCCAGTCATCCAGTCCCGGTCACGTGGGTGTCATCTGCAAGTGTGGGTGTTCTTGTGCACATGCCCTCTCATCCCATCAGCCGGCAGGCAGCTCCATTCTCCACTTGAGTCCTCTGTGGCCACGTCACTGACTCTGGGCCCAGGAGTCCTCGAGTCTCCCTCCTCACATCTGCCAACCAGGTCCCCAACCGGGTCCACAGAAGCCCTCTGAATATTGTGAGGCCTAGCTCGCTGCTTCTACCCCATTTCTCCCCAATGGTGATGCATGTGTTTACCAATCCGAGCGTGCATTTCCACCCAGTCTCAGTTTTGGAGAGGGGGGGGTCTAGGTTCCCTCTTGAAAGCTTGTATGCCAGTCACTTCTTGCCTTTGTAGTCCTCTACTCCCCATTTGGGTATCCATTGTCCAAGTTGCCCATCTCTGCCCACTCTGTATGTGGAGGGGGTGGGAATGTTTCTTGCTGTAAGGATTTGTTCCTCCTTTTGAGTCACTGCATCCATAGGTATAGGTCAAGTTCATCAGATTGTATCAGCTTACTCTTTTTTTTCTCTTCTTTCTTCTCCTGGTTGAGCTCTGATCATCTAGTCATCTGGTCCAGGTCACGTGGGTACTATCTGCAAGTGTGGGTGTTCTTGTGCCTATGCCCTCTCTTCCCATCAGCCAGTAGCTCCATTTCAATCTCCTTTTGATGCTATGACTATCCCCATTTTTCAGATTAGGAAAACCAAGGCTTAGAGAGGCCCCTCACTGCCCAGAGCCACACAGCTAGCAAGTGGATGAGCTGTTTTTGAACTGCTCTCACTAATGACTGGGCCAACCCTGACTTCACACAGGCATGCATGCTCAGTTCTGCAAAGGTATTTGTTGCCTAGTCAAGACCAAACCTGGTCTCAAAATGCAGCTGAAAATGAGGTGTCTGTTTGCTCTGCGTTGGTGGAACCCGAGCTTGGGGAGAGCAGAGGTCCCAGTTCCTCTGCTGAGCACGCCGCCTTCCCACCTTCCCCAGCGCCTGGTGGGGATTCCAGCCGTCTGGCCCTTTTTGCTGTCTTAACTAAGATGACAGGCTGCAGGTGTTTTTTAAATTAAAATGGTTCATTTCTGTTCATCTCTTTTCCAGATGTCACTACTGAGAGAGAATCTGTCTTTATTTATTGGCTCTTTCCTGTGCAGAATCCGACAGTGTCTCCCTTTGGCCAAGACCCCCCGGGAAGGAGGCCACATGTGGGGAGTGACTTGAACCAGGACGGCAAGAAACTAGGGTCCCCAGGGGGCTCAGGACAAGGGTCATGGTGAAAACCGTGGGAGGTGGGTGTGCAGTTAGGATTTTTCTCCCGGCCACGTGGCACATGTGCTGCTGCTGAGCGGTGTATAGCAGGGTCAGCCTGTTCCCTGCTGGGCTGGGAGGAGGTTAATTTATGAAGGGCAGAAGCAGCACCATGTCAATATCTTTTATGTTGCCAATTGCAACAAAGTAGTGCATTTGTTTTCTTATTAGACAATAGACTGAGGATCGCCTGGCCAAGATTCCAGTCCATTTCTGAATGGCTCTCAGAACTGACCTCTCTCCAACCCCTTTACACCTCCCTCTTCCCCAAATCTTGATCATCTCTCACCTGGGTGGTTGCAACACCCCCTCTCCCCACTCTTCTCCTGCCCATCTCCATCCTTCCTACAGCAGCAGCCACAGAACTCCAGCAAGTGCTCAAATCTCGGGGATGGTTCATTTCATGTGTCAACTTGGCTAGGCTAGTGCCCAGTAGTTTGGTTAAACACTAGTCTAGTTGCTAAGGCACAGAGGCGCTTATCCAATCAGCTGAAGGCCTTAAGAACAAAGACTAAAGATTCTAAGAGAAGAAGAAATTAGACCAATGTCCTGCCAGTTTCCAGCCTACTGCTTGACCTGTGGATTTTGGATTTACTTACCAGCCCTTATAGGTGCATGGTGGCTCCATATGATAAGCACTCGATTGCGAACCACAAGGTCCATGGTTTGAGCCTGCCAGCCACTCCATGAAAAAAAAGATGAGGCTTTCTGCTCCGGTCAAGATTGAAAGTCTCAGGAACCCTATACAGGGTCTCTATGAGTTGAAACAAGCTTGATGGCACTTAACAACAACCATCAGCCCCCACAATTGTGTAGCCAATTCCTTGAACGATATCTCTACCTATTATCTAGGGAGTCCTGGTGTTGTGCTGTGGATTGCAAGGTCGGTTTGAACTACAAGGTCGGTGCTCGATGGCACTTAACAACAACAACCTATATCTATATATTCATATAGATGGGTGGAGGGGTGGATTGATGGATAGACGGATAGAGACATTTATATCCTCTTGGTTCCATTTCTCTGGAGAACACTGATGAATATGCTCCCCCCCCGCCCCCATCCGTCCCTGTTTCCGCAGTGTAAGCTTACACTGTCCTTACAGGATAAAGTCCAACTCCCTGGTCAGCCATGCAGGTATCTTTGCAAGGTTGCCTCCAAGTCCTCCCAGGTCCTCCCTTTGCTCACACTCTGAACTGCCTCGTGTTTCACATCTCCTCACCTGGTACCTTTCTCTAACAGACCCTGTTCAGATGTCAGCTTCTCTGGGAAGCCTTCCCACCCGGCATGCAGAACACCCAGACCTGTCCCTGCTGGAGCATGCGCCACACAGACTGCCACTGTCTAATTATAGATTTGTCAAACTCCTGAGTCACCTGGAGCCTGGAGAAAGTGGGGCCATGCCCTTGGTACATCCCCATGCCCAGCACAGAGCAGGCATTGGATGGCAGGTGGGAATGAATGAAATTGATGCCATCTGCTTAGCAGCTGGAATATTGGTCTTTCTAGTCTAGGTCCTTGTGCTTCTAGGTCCTCGTCCAGGTTCCAGGACCCCTTGGACCATATGCTCCCGAGGCTGTGTTCCCTGATGTCACCTCTTCTCACTCATAACTATTTAGTGCTGAAGTGGAAGACTGAGATGTTTCTGAAATTGATAAGCGATTGGTTCCCTTACAGATATTCCAAGGGATGATTTTGAAAATAATTCCTCAGATCAATTTGTGGTGACATTTCAGCTTCCTATCCCTACCAGTCCACCCTCTAATCATTAGAGCTGGGTTTGAAGGGCCAAGAAATTCACCCAACACACACTGACCTCACTGGCAGAGGCCTGGGGTGCTGGACTAAGGCAGCGGGGCTAAGACATGCATTGGATAAGCCCTGCCTTCAGGAGAATCTAGTTCAGTGGGCAGGCTGTCCACCGTCAGCTGCCTGCTCCCTGGATTCCGTGGGCACAGGCTCAGAGGGTTCCCTGTCTGTCCCTGACAGGTCTGAGCACTGCTTAGACCCTTCTGGGGACTCTGGGGGTCCTGAGAGGTAACTAGCATACAGTGGTGCTCAGGGATCCCCTGCGGATGGGACTGGCCTCTGCTTTGGAGACTATTTATCTGACAAGATGCTTCATCCTGAACTGGTGGCTGGGCAGGTTCAGAGTGGGCATCTAAATGGTCAGTGTGGTACACAGCCTGAATCCAAGCCAGGCTGGCCTGTGCACAAGTAACCTTAGACATACGTTTTCTCCTGTCTGGACCTCAGGTTCCTGGGTGTCTAGTGAGGGTTTCAGGGGGTCCCAGTAGCTGTGGCATCTTGTGGACCACCCGCGTCCCCAGCAAGGCTCTGGCCAGAGCTGAAAGTAGCAGCATGTTACCCCTTGTTCCTGACAGATCTGTGTCAGCCTCTCCAGCTGCTCGTCCTGAATGACCTTGGCCTTCTCGTACTGCTGGATGACCATCTCCATCTCCACCTTCACAGGCAGGACGTACGCTGGAAGAAAGAGAGAGCCCCGTGAAGGACGAGGCAGTGGCAGGTTTGAGCTGAGGAAAGACTTGCCTCAGCCTTAAGTCAGCAGCGGTTTGAGGACCAGACTCAGTTTCCCAAGGATCCTGGGAGAAAATGTCCAGGTACCCTCCAGAAGAAAGCTAGAACCCTAACTCAACTGTGGTGGAGACTGCTAGATGGCCCCCAATGTTTCCTTTCCTCCTTTCCCACCATATGGAACCCTCACTTTTGGTCTGTGCACATGGCTGCTTTGCAATCATGGGTTACCATGATAGCAGGTTCTGGACAACAGGGTTCAAGAAGAGGTGGATGCAGCAGCTGTCAGAAACCCTCCTTCAGAGGCAGCCTGGGTTGACCATGATGTGGACACATGAGCATCCTCATATTCTGCTGGTAAGGATGTAAAATGGGGTAGTCACCTTGCAAAACAGCTTGATGGTTCTTCAAAGTGTGAAACCAAGAGTGACCATTTGAGCCAGCAATTCCACTCCTAATCACCCAATGACAAATGAAAACAAATGTTCACACAAAAACCTGCACGTGAATGCTCATAAAAGCTTTTTTCACGATAGCCAAAAGGTAGAAACAATACAAGTGCCCATAAAGGGATGAAAGGATAAACAAAATGTGGCATATCTTGACAATGGACTATGTGTTGTTGTTGTTAAGTGTCGTTAAGCAACCCAATATAGGGTCTCCAAGAATGTAAATCTTTGTGGGAGTGGAAAGTCTCATCTTTCTCCTACAGAATAGCTTGTGGTCTTGAACCGCTGACCTTGTGGTTTGCAGTATGGTGTTTCTCATATGCAGTCAATGGAATATTACTCTGGAATGAAAAGGTTTGAAGTCCTGATACATGCTGCACTGTGGATAAACCTCGAAAACATGTTAAGTGAAAGAAATCTGTCGCAAAAGACCAGATACAGTATGATTTCATTTCTATGAAATTCCAGAAGAGGCAAATTCGTAAAGGCAGCAAGGAGATTAGTGTTGGCTTAGGGCTTAGGAGTGAAAAAGGGGGACTGGCTGCTAAGGGAAGTGGGAATTTTTTAGGGCGGTGATGAAAATGCTCTAAACAGATAGTGTTCATGGTTACACAGCTCTGACTATATAGAAAAGCACAGAACTAGATCTGTTTTGGAAGAGGTGCAGCCAGAGTGCTCCTTGGAGGCCAAGATGGCTAAGCTTCGTCTCTCATACTTTGGACATATTGTTAGGAGGGAACAGTCGCTGGAGAAGGATGTCATGCTGGGTAAGATGGAGGGTCAGAGAAAAAGAGGAAGACCCCCAACGCGATGGATCAGCCAGGTGGCATCATTGATGGTGTCAAGTGTGGCAGCGGTAGTGAGGTTGGCCCAGGATCGGACATTGTTTCGTTCTGCTGTGCATGGGGTCGCTATGAGTCGGTTCCGACTCGATGGCACCTGACAACAATATAGTTCGGGTGCGGCACTGCAGGATAAGCACTGCACTGCAAGGCCAGCGGTTCAAACTCTCCACCACTCCTTGGAAAACCCTATACAATGTTGTTATGAGGCGGAACCAACTTAACAGCACTTAACATCAACAGTATATTTTAAATAGGTGAATTTTGTGATATATGAACTATATAGTTCCATTAGGGTGTTTTAAAGAGACTTGAGGCCTTCCCTTTGCTTTATCTTTCTCCTCCCTTCTTCCTTTTGCTGGCTGAAATGAGATGTGAGGGCTGGCACTCCAGCAACTATCTTGGATCATAAGGTGACTTTGAAAAGTAGACTACGTATAACTTGTTAATTGGCTGTTGAATCAGTTCTGACCCATAGTGACCTTGTATAGGGTTTCCGAGGAGCAGCTGGTGAGTTTGAACCACCGACCTTAAGGTTCAAACCAACCTTGCAGTCCAGTGCTTATCCTACAGCGCCACACCAGGATTTCCTATGTATTCCTGGGTTCTTGACTACAGTGAGTACTATACAAGGAGCTCTGGTAGCGTAGTGGTTACAAATTGGACTGCGAACCTTAAGGCCAGCAGTTTGAAACCACCAGGCGCTCCACGGAAGAAAGATGAGGTGTTCTGATCCCGTAAAGATTTACAGCCTCGGAAACCCTGTACAGGGTCGCTATGGGTCGGAACCGACTCGACGGCACTTAACAACAACAACAACATACTAACCCCAGACTGCCTACTTGCAGACTTTCATGAAAGAAATAAACTTCTGTTTATTGAAGTTATTGTCATTCTGGGGCTCTGTGACTCACAGACGATCCTAATACACACACTGAGACCCAGGGGAGAAAGCCTGGACTTTGTGGGTCCAAGGACCCCACATTCTCCAGGCCAGTGGTACCCAAATGGGCCCGAACCTTGAGTAGTTCTCTGAACTTTTTTGAAGTCTTACTGTTAAATCCTGACCTTAACCTGACTTCTACCCTTCACACTCTTTTCATGGCTCTCAGAACCCAGCCCTTTCTGAACTTCTCGGAAACCGTGGTCACATGCTTCTCTTGATATTGCCTTCTCGAGACTTCCTTGTCCTCTGCTCTCCAAGTCCCCTTTCCACCCATAGCCTTCCAACATCCAGATGTTCTCTGGCTGCTGCTGTAGGGGTCATGCAGAGAAGAGAGATGAGGATTTTTCTGTTTGCTTCCAGACTTGAAGACAGTCCCTGTGTCCAGGAGCAGACCCAGGCTCTGAAGGCTGCCCCGAACTGCTATTGCCTCCTCAGATCTCTGCTGAAGCCAGTTCACACCCATGGTGAGAGTAGCAAATTAACGCGCCCACATGTTCATCCAGCACATCTCTATCATGAGGTTCCTAACAGTACAGCAATGCTGATGTGTCTGGAAAGCAGGGAACAGCTGGGAAGAGCATTCACAATGGGAGCTGTCAAGATCCATTTGTCTGAGGACATCCAGCTGTGCACAACTGGATGTGAAGAGCCAGAAGATGCTGTTCTTGTCCCGAGGGGAGCAGATGTTCTCATGGATACAGAGCCAAAAACAGGGCCCTAAACAGTGAGGGGCAGGGGAGCAGACCAGCTATAGGAGCACTGAGAATAAAGGGGGTGTTTGCTCTGTGACCCTTATTCCTCCTGGCCTTTCAGATGAGGGCGATGACCAGGATGATCTCACAGAGCCTCCTCCAGCGTGGGCATTCCAATATTTGATATGGACTCCCGGTTAGGGGATCCCTGGTGAGATGCCTCGGGTGGAACACGGGACCAGACTCCACAGCGTTCCCATGGGAGAGGGCCCAGCTCAGAAGGAAAGACTCTGGAACCCATCCTTCTTGCCTCCTGCCCATCTGATCATTGCTCTTGGTGGTCTTCTGACAGCCCAAATGTCTACTATTTGTGATCAAAATTCAAGACTGAGAGAAACTATTCAAAAAAGGAGAATGAGACTGGCTGGACAACTTGGTGTATGTTTTGATGTTAAAAAAATTTTTTTTAAAATTCAGAGCTAGAATAAATCCTTTGAAGTCTGTCCTATTAGTTTTAAAAGTACATCCCAGAAGGTCAAGAGGTTCTGTAGAGGTGCCTGGGAAAGCCAGAGGAAAGGCAAGGAGGTGGAGGTCTGGCCCCTTCCACTCCACTCCAACCAATGAAGCTCTACTTTCAGTCTGTTCTACACACTGGGCATCTGCTTAAGGTTTTATGGAAGAAAGAAGGGTTTTGTTGCCAAATAGAAAAGGCTAAGTTTGGGAGTCATCCGTCTATATAAGCTCTCTGTCAGGCCCTGTCCCTCTATGCAAGTACTTGGTCTTTGGCCACTCTCTCTTCAGAAGGAGCGCTCATTTCTGGAGAGGTGGCCCGGCCCTTCTGTGGTAACTGTGCCTAGTCCTCCTGCAGCTGAGAGGAGGTGGGCCTCCCTGCCATGGTCTCAGGGTCCAAGGACTACCCTGTGGAGCCCAACGACTTTGTTCTTCCTCCTCTCAAGAGATGACTTCAGGAACCTGTGGGGAACGGATGTATCTCCTCCTCATGGCCTCATCCTCTAGGCCACACCATCCCTGGACCCATCCCCTCTTCAGGGATGGCTTTTACAGTCCACTCCCCTCCAGGCTCCTTCCCCTGGGGGACCCACTTGGGTCTGTCACCACTTTCTGGAATTCTGTGAACATCCCAGGTCGAGACATAGCTCTCCAGGAGCCAATTGCTCAGTGACAAGGGCTGGCCTCTGATGGTAACCAAGTCAATGATAAAGCAAAGAGGAGATGAGATTTTGGGGGTGATGAGCCAGGGTTAGGAACAGATGTCACAAAAGATACTTGAAGTATTGCCTGAACTCCCCCCCAAACCAGCAGCTCCCACAGAAACACCCTCCCATTGTTTGCAGGTGGGAGACCTGGCTGTGTCTGGTAAACATAAAGGTAGGATACATCCTGTAGTGGACAGGGCCTTGACCAGACAACCTGGACAAAGCAAGTGGTGAGTCTGCAGTCCAGCAGAGGTGGAGGTGGGAAGGATGTCTGTGCCTGGTGTGTATGAAGACCCCCCTGTGAGGTAAAAAGTTGATCTTTCCAGAACTGCAGCCCAGCCATAAACTCTCAATGGGAAGAGCAGGCTGCCCAGGCACACAATAAATTGTTGTGTGGGCATGAAGGGGTTATCTGCAAGTGGGCAGTGGGGAGTCTCAGTGGCAGCATGTGATGTCTGAGCACTGTGTGAGTGGCTCAGTCCACAGCCCCACCCTGGGTGCTGGGGGGTGAATGCCTATCTCACACAGCCTCTCCCCTCTCTTAGCTGGGAGCTTGGAACAGCTGCTTGCATTCTGCAACCCCTGCTGACCCCTAACAGGTTACTCACCATCAATGACTCTCTTCACCCGCCAGATCCGAAGCATGATGATGAGGCTGATGGCGTCCCAGGGGCTCCTGGGCCCATTGGCCACAGTGGACGCCACCATCGGGGCCAAGGATAGGATGATCACAGCCCCGTCAAACACCTATGGGAGAGGAGGTGGGCTTCAGTGTTTGGGCTGTGACACTGTGGGCTTGGTGGGCCATCCTGGGTGTGCCGGGACCAGAGTCCATTCCAAGCAAAGCAGCCGCAGCCAGAAGGCCATGCCCATCGCCGTCTGCCTCTGCCGGCACACCCTCCTCAGTCTTTAGGTCTCCCCTTCCTAGAAGTGCTCATGGGCACCGTCTTTCTTCCAAGAGGCCTCAGTCTGTCTCCAGCCCTTTGTTCAGACACCTTGGGCTGTCGCATTACCAGTGTCTTGACCCTTTTTGGGATGGGGCCTACATCCCGTGTCCCAAGTCTTTGGGCAGGGACTGGGGGAGTGGTTGAAGGCAGGGCAAGGGGTGTCTTCTTCCCCTTGAGTAACAGGAGTCCACACCTGTATCTCATCTCTCTCTAGTGCCAGGGAGGCGTTAGAAGAAGAGGGGGCCCCAGACAGCCACGAAACCTAGGTCCTGACCTTCTTCTGGCCTTGATCTGAGCCTTTCTGGGGCCTTGATCTGAGCCTTTCTGGCCTTGATCTGAGCCTTTCTGCGTCCCTGCCTGTTCTGAAAGACTTAAGAATAGATGGGGTTGTATGGAATGAGCAGACAGCAGGGCTGACCGGCTTGCCTTGTCTTCTGTGCACACAACTCCCAGAGGCAGCAAGACCTCCCCATCATGTCATCAGAGATGCTTCTTAATAGAACTTCTCAAGCGACCCACCCCACCCTATTGGCTCTGCAAAAATCCAGGCTGAAAGGCACTTTTATAGTTTCCTGCTCAGCTATCTGACCATTGGGCCATTTTAGAGTGGGTTTATTTGTTTTAAAACACATTTCAAAAGCTTTTCAAATTGATTCTTTCAACATGCTTCAGAACTTCAAGGAGAATTTTTTAGACATTCTTTTGTTGAAAACTCTCAATTTGCTTCTCACTATCCCCAGCTTCCATCCCTGTCATATTCAACAAACATGGCCAAAGAGGCTCCTACAGCTAAGTGCACAAGTAGAGGGCCTTTTCTGATGGCTTCCACCCCAGGATGAATGAGACAGTGAAATTCTATAGCTTCCAGGATGGTTGGGGTGGCCATTGGTCTTTACCTCTATTTTGTTTTCAATGTAATCCCAGATTCCAAGGACCACAATCCGTAGAACAGTCTGAAGAAAGAAAGAAAATACGTTATAATTATTGCTCGCCAGCACTCTCCACCCGACCCCACTGCCGACACCACCAGTGGAAAAGATTCTGGAACTCTCTTTCCTTGCTCAAAAATAGGAAGATGTCTACCCTATCCCCTATGCATTTCTCACGCCACGTATGCGCTCAGCCCCACTGCACATTTCCTGCTCCAGTCTGCACGGAGACAGGGCCTCTTGCTGGTCCTTCTCCCCATGCAAGCTCAGCCCCTGCCACCCATCTGTACACAGCCAGAACTGTCTTCTAGAGCACACGCCTGGCTGTGCCACCTCCTTGCCCAAAACCATTCAGTGCTCACAGTGCATGCAGAATACACTCCAAATCCCTTGGGATGACATTCAGGACCCTGCCAAGTGTGGTTAGTGGTATATGAGCACAGGCACTGCATACAACTTCTGGATTTGCTCGTAAAGGATTTAGCTTCTTCCCCTTCATTATGTCTTCTCAAAGACTAGAACATGGCTAAGTGTAGTGGTCGAGTCATCTTCAGCTAAAATGAGCCATTTTCAACGGAAGTGGATGCTGAGTCCTTGCTAGCCCCAAGCTACCACACCATCCTTAACTGTCTACACAGCCTGTTCTTTCATGAGAGAGCAATGAATTGTATGTTTTGTTGTTGTTATAGAAGCTTGTCATGTGCCCTAACTAGCAAGACCCTTTCTCTGTCTAGCAAAGGCGTTCTTGTGGCCTCTGCTCAAATGTCACCTGAGATCCTATTCCATGCACCCAGGCTCCGCTGTACCTGTCTATTTCTCTAGTGCTGTTACACAGAATTACTCCGGTGGATGGCTTTCACAAACAGATATTCTCTCAGTCTGGAGGCTAGGAGTCTGAATTTAGGATGCCAGCTCTAGGGGAGGGTTTTCTCTCTCTGTTGGCTCTGAGGGAGAGTTCTTATCTCCCTTTGACATCTGTGGGTCCACATTCCTTGCAGATGTACATGTGCCTTGGCATTCATCTTCCCCTGGGTCTAGGAGCTTCCCAGCACAAAGGCTCTGGGCCCAAAGGCCCCACTCCACTGCCAACTCTTCCTTCTTGGTGGTAGTAGGTCCTTCTGATCTCTGCTTGCTTTTTAAATCTCTTTTATATCTCAAAAGAGACTGACTCAAGATCCAACCTAATCCTGAAGAGTCCTCTAATCCTGCCTCATTAACATACTGCTGTGATGTGCTGACTCATAGCAACTCTGCAGAGGGTTTCCAAGGAGCAGCTGGTGGTTTAAACCACTGACCTTGTGGTTCACAGTCCAGTTCTTACTCTACAGCACCACACCAGGACCCCCATTAACATCATTGTTGTTGTTGTTAAAATACCTTTGAGTCGGTTCCAACTCATAATGACCCTGTATAGGGTTTCCAAGGAGTGGCTGGTGAGCTTGAACTGCTGACCTTGTGGTTCAAACCAACATTGCAGTCCAGCTGAATGAACCCACAGCACCACACCAGGACCCATTAACATCACAGAGGTGATAATTACATCAGATCACAAAGTGAAGGATAATCACACCACACTAGAATCATGGCCTAGTCAATTGCACACATATTTTTGGGGAACGTAATTAAAGGCATAACTGTCTCTGTCTTCAGAGTTCTTATAAATATGGTAATTACCTGTCCAACCCCCCCAATTAAGACTCAAGAAATACTAATTAATGTCTCTCTTTTACCACTAATCCCTGGCATGGAGTAGGACACTGAGTGATTCTGCATTATGAATGAGCAGAGGCATGAATGAATGAAGATTTCCTGAAAATCTGTAGTAACTCCTTCCAAATGCTGTACCTTCAGGACCAGCTTCCTCACCAAGAGCACATCTGTCTCCAACAAGAGATGCCTGAATGTTGGTTTCAGGTGGCCTTGGTATTATTTGTCTGTAGGCCCTTCCTTGGCCAAGAGGATTTTAATTTATAGTGACTCACAGTAGATGGAAGTCCTGATGTGGTGCAGTGGGTTAATGAGCTAGACCACAAGATCAGTTTGAACTGCAAGGTTGGCAGTTCCAGCTCACCAGCTGCTCTTTGAAAATCTTATACAAGGTTGCTATGAGTCAGAACCAACTCGATGGCACATAACAATAACACAACAGATGGTGCCCATTCTCCCACATACATGCCGATAGTACAAGGCTAGTTGTCTGAACTCACGAAGCTGTGGAAAGCCTATAGGTCTAAACTCATACTTGTTATACCACAAAAAGGCTTGGCCACTCATTTCCAATTCTTCCTCAGAAGGATTGGCCTGGTGTCCAATAAAGGAGAAGGAAGAGTGCTGATGGCAACCCGTTGCATCATCATCTTTGGATACAGAGAGTGACATGTGGCCGTTCCATGTCCATATGGCTTTCCATTCTGGGGGACTCACACTTAACTGCAAGGGGTATATAGAAGTCTGGGTTGGAGGCTAAAGTATCTTGACATCATGGCTCTGTGAAGGGTTGGTTATGTGACCTTGGCAAGTCAAGTCACCTCTCTGAGCTTCAGTTTCCCTTTCTGCCAGAGAGGTGGGCTAGATGATTTCATAGGATCCTTCTAATCCTAAAAGTCTATGAATCTTAAAATTAAGAGACTAGCACCTGCCGTCTAATCCAGTATACCCAAACTCCTGGTGTGTCGCTGTAGGATCAGCACTTGATTGTGAACCACAAAGTCAGCAGTTCAAATCCACCAGCTTCTCCTTGGAAACCTCATAAGGGTCACTGTGAGTTGGAACTGACTCGACAGCACTAAACAACATCTAGCATATGCCATGAAGTTCTTGCTCTCCTCACATGTGACTCTCATTTTACAGATTGGGAAACTGTGCTCAGAGAGGGTAAGCAACTTGCCCCAAGGTCACTCAGCATTCAGTGATTATGTCAGGATTTGGACCTAGGGGTTGTTGACTCTACAGACTGTACTCAAGCCTTGTTAAAAAAAAAAAAAAAAGAAAAGAAAGCATTCATTGTTGTCCTGGTTGCTTTTGTACTTGCTTGGACCCTCTAATTGTACTGAGCCCAAAACTTAGTACTTGCCTCTCTGAAGTACCACATTAAGAACATCTACTTGGAATTTGACTGTGGGGGTTCCAGAGCAAAGAATCCAGGTTAGGATAGAGAGACCTGGTCCAAATGTGAATCCTTCTGCTTCTTTAAAAATAAGGCTGATGCCTGAGATGGAGACAGAGATGATGGCGAGATGGAGCAGCTGGGGACTTTAGACACAGACAGGTTGTGTGCTGACGACCGGGGGGAAGGCTTGTAGGGTATACCCTTTGATTGGTTGATGGTACATGGAGGGTCTTGTAACTATGGCAATGAAATGATATATGATAGGATGAATGTAAAACTAATGTTCTCCCATGTAAACTATCACATAATTCACAATAAAACATTTAAAAAATTTTTTAATAAAGTAAGGCTGTTCTTAGTGGAAACGGCAGTGGCCCCAGGAGTGCATGGTAGGGAGAAGAAGAAGGAAGCTGGCCAGGTATGAAACTGCAGCCAGCATCAGCATGCCTGGACTAGGGTGTGGGGTGTGTGTATGTGCAGATTGTACGTGATATCTGGGAGGCAGATAGGGTAGGTGGAACACTGGCCAGCTGGCCTGCCCACTCACCAGCCACCTGCATGTAGTCCATGCTCGGAGGTCTGGCTCAGGACCACCTCCTTCTCTGGGACACATTCTTTCCTAGCCCTCAGGTTGGAAGGCACTCAAAATACAATTGGGGAAGAGCTGCTTCCTCAAAGTAGAGCTGGTTGTGATGATGTGAATGAAGTAAAGTTTTTGGGACCTTCATTTGCTGATGGGGCATGATTCAAAATGAGGAGAAACAGCTATAACATCTATTAATAATCAGAACATGGTCAGAACATGGAATGTACAAAGTATGAATCTAGGAAATTTGAAATATGTCAAAAATAAAATGGAACGCATAAAGATCGATATCCTAGGCATTCGTGAGCTGAAATGGACTAGTATTGGCCATTTAGAATATGATAATCCCATGGTATACTATGCCGGGAATGACAAATTGAAGAGGAATGGCATTGCATTCATCATCAAAAAGAATTTATCAAGATTTGTCTTAAAGTACAATGCTGTCTGTGATAGGATAATATCCATGCACCTACAGGGAAGACCAGTTAATACCACTATTATTCAAATTTACACACCAACCACTAAAGTCAGTGAGGATGAAATTGAAGAATTCTACCAACTTCTTCAGTCTGAAACTGATCAAACATGCAATCAAGATGTATTGATCATTACACTTTGATTGGAATGCAAAGGTTGGAAACGAAGAAGGATAAGTCGTTGGAAAATATGGCCTTTGTGATAGAAATGATGCTGGAGATTGCATAATAGAAATTTGCAAGACCAATGACTTTTTCATTGCAAATATCTTTTTTAAACAACATAAAAGACAGCGATACACATGGACCTCACCAGATGGAAGACATAGAAATCAAATTGGCTCCATCTGTGGAAAGAGACAGAAGAAAAGCCGTATCATCAGTCAAGGCCAGGGGCAGACTGGGGAAGTCCATTAATTGCTCACATGCAAGTTCAGGCTGAAGCTGAAGAAAATTAAAACAAGTCCACAAGAGCCAAAACAAGACCTTGAACATATCCCACCTGAATCTAGAGATCATCTCAAGAACAGATTTGATGCATTAGATCAAAAACCAGAAGAGGTGTGGGATGACATCAAGAACATCATATAGGAAGAAAGCAAAAGGTCATTAAGAAGACAAGGAAGAAATAAATCACTAAAATGGATGTCAGGAGAGACTTTTAAACTTGCTCTCCAGCACAGAGATGCTAAAGCAAATGGAAGAAATGAGGAGGTAAAAGAGTTAAACAGAAAATTTCTAAGGGCAGCTCAAGAAGATAAAATCAAATACTGTAATGAACAGTGCAAAGATCTTGAGTTAGAAAACCAAAAGGAAAGAACATGTTTAGCATTTCTCAAGCGGAAAGAACTGAGAAAAAATTCAAACCTCGATTTGAAATACTGAAGGATTCTTTGGGCAAAATATTGAATGATGCAGAAAGCATCAAAAGAAGACGGGAAAATACAGAGTCACTGTACCAAAAAGAAATGGTCAATGTTCAACCATTTCAACAAGTAACATATAATCAACCTATAACCAATGGTACTGAAGGGAGGAGTCCAAGGTGCACTGAAGGCACTGGCAAAGAACAAATCTCAGGGAATTGATAGGGTTCAAATTGAAATCTTTAACAAACTGATGTAACACTGGAAGCACTCACTCATCTAGGCCAAAATATGTGGAAGACAACTACCTGAACAACTGATTGGAAGCGATCCATATTTGTGCTTATTCCAAACTGAGATGACCCCTTGGAATGCGGAAATCATTTGACAATATCTTTAATATCATATGGAAGTAAAATTTTGCTAAAGATAATTCAAAAACGGCTGCAACCATACACTGACAGAGAACATCCAGAGGTTCAAGTTGAATTCAGAGGAGGACATGGAATAAGGGATATTGTTGTTGACGTCAGATGGATCTTGGCTGAAAGCAGAGAATACCAGAAAGATGTTTACCTGTGTTTTATTGACCATGCAGAGGCTTTTGATTGTGTGGATCATGACAAGCTATGGACAACATATGGAGAATGAATATTCCAGAACACTTAATTGTGCTCATGAGGAACCTGTACACAGACCAAGAGGCGGTTGTGTGAACAGAACAAGGGAACACTGAGTGGTTTAAGTTCAGGAAAGGTGTGAGCCAGGGCCGCATTCCTTCTCCGTGTGTATTTAATCTAAATGCGCATCAAACAATTTGAGAAACTGCACTATATGAAGAAGAACATGACATCAGGATTGGAGGAAGACTCCAATCAACAACTGGCAATATGCAGATGATACAACCTTGTTTGCTGAGAGTGAAGCGGACTTAAAATACTTACTGATGAAAATCAAAGACCAAGCCTTCAGTATGGTTTACACCACAATGTAAAGAAAACAAAAATTCTCACCACTGGACCAATAAATAACATCCATATAAATGGAGAAAAGACTGAAGTTGTCAAAGACTTCATTTTGCTCAGCTCAACCATCAACACTCATGGAAGCAGCAGTCAAGATAAATGAGGAAAACAAACAAGATGGCAGATCGGGTAGACGTGCAGTGAGGAGCTCCTTCAGCAACAACACAGAATACTGGACCAAGCAGGCTCAGGGGATGGTCCCAGAACTCTGAACCACACATAAAGGAATATTTACAAGGTTGGAAGGCTTACAGCCAGGGGAATTGGTAGCAGAAGCAAGAAATCCATTGCTTTCTAATTCAAGACGCTCCGTTGCTCCCAGAGCCTCTATCTAGAGTGAGAGCAAGTTGAGGGAAGGATCAGAGCAGCCACGGATGCCTGACAGAACCGCAGAGATAAAGGTGTGGGCATTCTTCTTCTTCTTTTTTTGGGGGGGGAGGGTATCTGTTCATTGGTCTCTCGCTGTCTGCGCATCTCCATTCTGGTGACTAGAGGGGGTGCCTGAGTGAGTGGACACCCCACCCCAACCCCGCAGGGTTCTATTACACATGTGCACAGATCTCCTTGAAATTTAAAGTGACAGTTTCCACTTAAAACCAAACGGCAGTGCAAAACGGCCACAGCCAGCCCTGAACTGTATATCACTAGGAAAAAGGCCTGAATGGGGATTGTGGAGCAGGACAGGCAGACTAAAAAGGAAATAGGCTGAAAATAAATTCTGAGTTACGTCACAACGACCAACAGTGGCATCTTGAAACTTCTCAGGAAGAAGAGTGAAAAGAGAAGCCCATCTCCTGATCACATCTACCTGGAGGCAATCAGAAAGGAAAAAAAACACCACCACCACCAACAAAAACATACACACACCCTCAACAACAAATCAAAGAGTACAAACTTCTTCAGGGGAAGGATTAGGGAGATGGGAACACTGCCTTCAAAAGTATGCAGCCCTAGGTGGTGAATGTGTCAAGAAACAATAGCTTTAGTAGTGTGGCAAGAACTGGGGACTCTTGGGCCCAGAGTCAGTGAGGTAGCCACAGAGGACCAGAGTGGAGAGTGAAGCATCCAGCTGATTAAGAATAGAGGGCATATGCACAAGAACACCCACATTTGCAGATAATATACACTTGACCTGGCTTCAATGACTGGATGATCAGAGCTCAATCAGAAGAAGAAAGAAGAGAAAAAAAAGAGTAATCTGATACAATTTGATGAACTTGACCTACACCTATGGATGCATAGAGGGAACAAATCCTTACAGCAAGGATCATTCCCACCCCCTCCATACACAGAGCAGACAGGGGTGGGCAACTTGGACATTGGCTACCCAAAATGGGGGCAGGGGGCTACAAAGGCAAGAAGTGACTGGCTTACAAGCTTTTCAAGAGGGAACCTAGATTCAGAGGGCGTGGAGGAAGGTAGAATCTCCATTGAGTAGTATACAATCTGTCTAGGCGGGGCTGATGAAATGAAATGCGGATGGGTCTCTTGTGATACAATAGTGAATAACTGTTATCAGGACTGCTTGTGAGGGTTGGAAATGTAAAGGTAGATGTTTTGTAACAAGGAGGGGAGTGATTAACTTTTCAGCCTAGGAGCAGAGGTCCCTGGGACCATCAAGGGAGAAGAGCGGAGAGCGGGACCCTACCCATAGGAGCAGTGATGCCTGAGATGGAGGCAGAGACGATGATGTAGAGACATGGAGCAGTTGGGGACTTTAGACCCAGAGAGGGAGAGGGGCTGCGTGCTGATGACCAGGGGGCAGGCTTGCAGGGCATACCCTTTGGTTGGTTGATGATGCATGGAGGGTATTGTAACCAGAGCAATGAAATGATATACGATAGGATGAATGTAAAACTAAGGTTCTCCCATGTAAACTATCACATAATTCACAATAAAACATTAAAAAAAAAAACCAAAAAACACCCATCTAAGTATTAAGGCCATAGATAACTCCTGAATATGACCAAAAATCAGAAACAGGCGACCAGAAACGAGATAAAGTGACTGAGGCAAATGAGCTGGAAGTAGACCTACACTCCATACTGGAAGATGGGCAGGCTTTGGAAATGCTTGAGAAGGAATTCAGAAAAATGATTATAAAATGTATCAAAACACTATACAATGGAGTTGAGAAAAATAGGGAAGAAGTCAGGAAAGTGCTACAGGAACAATCAAATAAAACATAATTCTATAGTTAGATAATTCTAGATTTTCAGAGTAGTCATCTCAGGGCGTCCTCTGTTCTCTACTTCTCTGTCTTGAATTTTTTTTTTTTAAAGAAGAATTTGAGTTCTGATTCACATCTGTCTCTCATTCTATCCAGGACCATGTATTATAACAATGGTCAAATGGTCAGTGATGATAACTGGACACCAGGTCCTAGTTCTTCTGTCTCAGGGTAGATGAGCTTGTGGCTCATGAAAAAAGTTTTTCAACTTTTGGTTACTTTCTTACTGTTTTGTTCTTGGTGAGTAAAGACCCCGAGTTGTGTGTTAGATGGCCTCTAGCAAGCCCACTTCACTTGTGGAATATACTTTTTTACAAGCTCACCTGGGGCATGCACAAAACATCAGTGATATGTAAGGAAAAGCCTTGGCCTAACCAAAGTGGATTAAGAGTCTTTGTTTAAGATCTCACCACCATTGAGTCAATTCCAACTCACAATGATCCTACAGGCAGAGAAGGCCTCCTCTTTATGGTTTCCGAGAATATAAATCTTTATGGAAGCAGGTGGCCTCATCTGAGGAGTGGCTAGAGGCTCTGAATCATTGAACTTTGAGGTAGAAGCCAGAGGCTTAACCCACTGCCCCACCAGGGCTCCTTGGGTTAAGATAGGGAGTGACATGTTGTTGTTAAGTTACCTGCCTCACAGGATGGCTACAAAACAAAAATGAGCAAACAATTTGTTAACCAAAAGTGCAGGGCAAAGAGAGGGATTCTTTTATTACCAGTCATCCCTACCTCACAGAGTCCTGGTGTGGCACTGTGGGTTAATGCGCTGGGCTATAAAGTCAGTTTGAACCACAAGGTTGGCAGTTCAAGCCCACCAGCTGCTTCTGGGGAAATCCTATACAGGGTCTCTGTGGGTTAGAACTGACTCGATGGCACTTAACAACAACAACAATCCCTACCCCCAGGACCCTTTGCTGTGCTATCCTGGCTCCCTAAAACTTCACAAGTCTTTGAGGTCAGGTGCAAGGGAGCTAGAATCCTGAGTTCCAGCCGCCTTCCTTTCCACTAGGGACTAAGGATTTCAGCCTCTTTCATGTCAACCTTAAGGAGAATGTTCACAAAAACACGGCGCAGACCACAGCCTGGGAAAAACCTCCAGGGTGGCATCATTTACTGAGTACTTAGCTCTTACACATGTAGCTCAAGCTGAAACTGAGGCTCAGATAGTTGGCAGGTAAACCTTCTGGTCTCCAAAACCCTCTTCCTTTCCACTTCAGGTGCCCTCTTCTTTCCACAAGTCAGAAAGCGGACTACCCTGTAGAGAGGGCCTCAGGCAACAGAAGGGGTGGGTGGGAAGTCCTGCCACCCCCCCTCCCCCAACCAGGCCCTGCCTCAGGAGAGTGGCAGAAAAACCTCCTAACCTACCCTAAACTCTTGCTGTGTGAGGTCTGAACCTCCCCATAGGGGAACCAGCCCAGGGAAGGGCTTCACAAGGCTCTTAGGCTTGGGAACCTTGTGGCTACAGGGCCCTACTGGTCCATAAAATGTCTTTGTGCATTTTTTTATATGGCTTCTTGTTCAGGCAGAGTCCATGGCTTCCTGCTTGGTGTGCAGAATACAGATTGAATGCCTTTGAGCCTGTAACGCCATTCCCAGATCCAGCCCACCAGCCTGGGGCAAGGGAGCCCTTAGTCTGTGTCTGTGACCAGGAGTGCAGACCCCTGGCACTTCCTCAGAAGCAGATTTTGTGCTCTTGGGCACATTTTCCCAGCCAAAATGGCTGCTGGTTCCCTCCCCCAAATCCACCCGAATAAACTAGAGCAACATGAGGAAGAAACCATGAATTCCAGGACTCAACTGCAAGGAATATATTTTAAATGTGAAGCACCTTCGTGAAGAGCTGAAAGCAGTCTTGAGTTGGTGTGTAAGATAAAGGTTTGCCTAGGAAACTGTAAGGTGGTTGCAGGACAGCACAAGAGCGCCCCCTAGAGTTATACACTGATAAAACAAGTGCAGAACGCTCAGCCTTTTTGTCTTTTCCTTCCACAGCCCTCTCTCCCAGTCCCTGGGATGGGAGACCACATCATCTTCCCAAGGCAGCATGTCCCCAGGGCCTAAAGATGAAACTCCCTAGCCAGATGCAGTAGCCACTGGGGTTCACAGGCCAACTACATGGTCTCTCATTTTGGCAATGGGGTCTTCTGCTACCTGACAAGAATGTGTTTAAGACCCACAATACCATAGAAAGCATGAGGTGGAAGATAACATGCCAAATGGTCCACCAACTGAAGTACAGGCACCAGTGGTGTGCCCACGGTGCATAAGCACTGTTTGGGACCTTGTGGGAGGAAAGACTGAAATGTTCTAGAACTTTCTCTCAGCAAATGAATATTCTCAAATCTCCATTAAAAAAAAAACAAAAAAACCTTCACCCAACCCCAGTCTCCCTTGAGTCCTCTTTCTCTTCTCCCAGGCAACTCTTGCAATCCGACTTCAGACTCCACCACCACTTCGCTTACACAGCTCCCCTGTGAGTCAATGACCCCTGGTTGTCAAATCTTCACCAGATAATACCCTGTGATTTATCTAACTTGCCAGTTCAGCAGCGTGAGATACCAATGAGCTTCCTTGCTCTTGAGATGCAGAGCAGAGGGCCAAATCTGTGCCCTAAGGAACAATGAAACCACAGTGGGCTCAAGAGCTCAGGACAGGGAGGGCCTCATGGGTTAGGGTGGTCAGTACAGGCTGCCTGAAACAGGTAAAGTTGAGGTATAGGGGGGCTGAGTTAAGCCTCGAGGGAGAGAAGGACTCAGAGTCCTTTCTACATTGGCAGTGGTATTTTCCACAAACGCAAGGAGGCCCAGCTGAGGAGGTCTGGGACAGAGGGAAAAAGGAGTTACTGCAGGCTCGCACCAGAAGCGCCACCCAACCAGAGGCAGGGGAGTAACAGGGCAAAATCTTCTAAAATCAAGTCTGTGGAATGTGCTTCCGCCACAGCAGGGGATAAAGTGCTATAACATGGGCGTACCTCAAAAACCAATACGCTTAGTGAAATTAGCAGGTCACAGTAGTTACATTATGATTCCATTTATACGAAATATCCACAATATGTTAATTTCATAGAGGTAAAGAGCAGATTAGGGGTTCCAGAGGCCGGGGAGGAGGCAAGAAACTGATTCATGATACAGGGTTTCCCCTCAGGAGTGATGAAAATGTTTCTGAAAAACACGGAGGTGTTGATTGCACAATACTGTGAATGTACTAAATGCCAGTGATCTGTGCACTTTAGAATGGATGGTTTTATGTTTTGTGACTTTCACTTCAACAACAGCAAAATCGAATCCTCTAGGACCATGTCTATTTTCCCTCCTCAGAGCTCTGCAGGCCTGCCCTGAAGATGGGGCGGTCACTCTTGTTCACTTTGTGATGAGACAGTGGGGTCAGAAGTGAAATGATGTGCAGAGGGAAGGGGCAGGAAGTGGGGATGGGAGGTGTTTATCAGCCAGGGATGAGGAGTGAGGACCCCTGATTTCCTGCCCCTCTCTAAAACATGGAGAGGGAGCGAGAGAAAGTGTGAGGGGAGTCCCTGAGTGGAGCAAATGGTTAATGCATTCAGCTGCTAACTGAAAGGCTATATGTTTGAATCCATCCAGAGGTATCTCAGAAGGAAGATCTGATAATCTCCTGAAAATTCAGCCACTGAAAACCCTAGGGGCACAGTTTTATTAGATATACATGGGGGCGTCATGCCGTGGGAACATTCTGTGGTAACAGGTTAAATGTGCAGAGCGGCTCTGCCTCCTCCAGGGTTAAGAAGGTAGCACACAGGATGGTCCAACTCCCTCATGTCAAAGTGGGAGAAGGTGAGGAACAGAGAGGGCGGTGACTCGCCCAAGGCCACACAGTGGCTCTTCTGAGTTCTCATGGAACACTGAGGGAAGCCTATTTATTCATCCTCCATGTCTCTGGGCCTAAACCACAACACTACCCTCTAACCCCCGCCCCTTCCTGCCTCCCCACCTGATGACTAGAGCTCACCAGGAGCCTCCTGGGAGAAGACAGGAGGCAGGAGAGGGACCCCTCTCTGATCCTGAATCTTGGGGAGGCCACTGGTATAGAAAGACAAAGCCTTGGCTCAGTTTGGTTTGGCAGTGGTCTTTGCTTGGTAAATGGCCCAGAGAACCTCCTTCCTAGGATTCCTGGTGGCGCAGTACTTAAGCACTTAGCTGCTAACCAAAAGATCAGCAGTTCGAACCCACCAACAGTTCCGAGGGAGAAAGATGCGGCAGTCAGCTTCGTACAGGTTGTTGTTGCTGTTAAGTACCATTGAGTCAGTTTTGATTCATAGCGACCCTGTATAGGGCTTCCAAGGAGCGGCTGGTGAGTTTGAACCACCAACCTTGAGGTTCAAACTGACCTTATGGTCCAGTGCATTATCCTGCAATGCCACACCGAGTTTCCTTGTAAAGATGACCACCTTGGGAATCCTATGGGGCAGTTCTACTCTGTCCTACAGGACCACTAGGAATTGGAAGACTCAATGGCTATTCATTTGTTTTTTGGGGGGAACCTTCTACCCAGCAGGCTAGGCTCCTCCTCTGGTGCAGCCCAGGGTCAGTTCTGAGTGGCTGTTGTTAGAAGAGAAGAAGCTCTGATGACTGATGGTAAGAAAGCCTTGAGCGCTCTGCTATCTTGGAGATTGTGCAGGTCTCCCGGGAACAGGGCTTCTATACTGGAAGACTGTGGTCCAACGCCAGGTTTGCTGGCTATAACTGGGGTCTCCAGAACCAGAGGGACCACACAGTTCTTAAAATTGATTTATGCCACAGACAAAACTTTCTCTTCACAAAACAAGACCTGCAGAAATGGAGGAAAATGCCCTGCTCGTGGATACAAAGACTTAACAACATGAAAATATCAACAGTACCCAAAGCAATCTATAGATATAATGCTATTCCAATCCAGATTCCAGCATCGTTCTTTAAAGAGATGGAAAAACTAATCACTAACTTTATACAAAAAGGAAAGAGACCCTGGATAAGCAAAGCATTATTAAAAAAGAACAAAGTAAGAGGTCTCTCACTTCCCAATCTCAAAACCTACTACACAGCCACAGTGGTCAAAACAGCCTGGTACTGGTACAATGAAAGACACGTAGATCACTTGAAGAGAATTGAGAACCCAGAAGCAAATCCCTCCGCCTATAAAATGCTTTAAATGGGGAAGAGATCATCTCTTCAACAAATGGTGCTGGCAGAACTGGAAGTCCATTTGCAGAAAAACAAATCAAGACCCATATTTCACACTATCTACAAAAATGAACTCAACGTGGATTGAAGACCTAACTGTAAAGCTTAGAACTACAGAAATCACCAATGAAAAAATAGGGACCAACTTAGGAGCTCTGATACATGGCATAAATATACTATCACACAGAATCAAAAATACACAAACAGAAGACAAAGCAGATAACTGGGACCTCTTAAAAATGAAACACTTATGTGCATCAAAGGATTTCACCAAAAGAGCAAAAAGAGATCCCACAGTCTGGGAAAAAAATGATTGGTATATCAGACAAAGGACTACTCTCCAAAACTTATAGAACTCTTCAATGCCTCAACAAGAAAAAAAAAACCACACACACACCAATAATCCAATTAAAAAATAGGAGAGGACACGAAACCATGCAGGCAGCCAACAAACATAAGAAGAAATGCTCAGGATCATTAGCCATTGTTGTCGTTAAGTGCCATTGAGTCAATTCTGACTCATAGTGACCCTACCAGGGTTTCCGAGGAGCAGCTGGTGGGTTTGAACTGCCAACCTTTTGGTTAGCAGTCCAGGGCTTATCCTACAGCGTCACACCATAACTCTTATGAGATATTATCTTACTCCAGGATTAACAGCAAAGTCCCTAAGCACAGAAAACAGCAAAATGCTGGTGAGGGCTTGGAGAGACTAGGACCCTCCTACACTGATGGCAGGACGCTAAATTGGTACAACCACTGTAGAAAATGGTATGGTGCTTCCTCAAAAAGTTGGGAATAGAAACACTGCATGACCCAGCAATCCCTCTACTTGGTCTATATCCTCAAGAACTAAGAGCTGTCACACAACTAGATATCTGCACACTCATGCTCAGTGCAGCACTATTCACAATAGCAAACAGATGGAGACAGCTTAATGCCCATCAACAGAAAGATGATTAAAGAAACTGGAACACACACACAATGAAACACTATACAGTGTTGAAGAATAATGAAGAGACTGCAAAACACCTCACAACATGGATGACCCTAGAGGACATTATGCTGAGTGAAATTGTTGTTTTTGTTGTTAAGTGCTGTCCAGCAGGTTCCAACACATAGAGACCTTGTATAGGGTTTCTGAGGAGCAGCTGGTGAGTTTGAACCACTGACCTTTCGATTAGTGCTTATCCCACAGTGCCAGTAAAATCAGTTAATCGCAAAATGACAAATATTTTATGAGACCACTGTTGTAAAAAGTTAAGAAAAGATTTTCTAGCAAAATGAAACATTCTAAGTCACTGGGAGTGGAGAGGGAGGTAAAACAATGGAGTCAGTTCCGACTCATAGTGACCCTGCACAGGGTTTCTGAGGCTGCATATCTTTACGGGAGCAGAACGCCTCATCTTTCTTCCATGGAACCGCTGGTAGCTTCAAACTGCTGACCTTGAGATTGGCAGCCCAACTGGTAACCACTATGCTACCAAGTAGACACCTGTTAACATGGGTGTCAGGGCAGGCAATATACAAGAGGGAGGTTGACAGAGGTAAAATGAAGGGGAAGTCATTGACACAGGGAGGAATGCAAATATCAAAGTGAATCGAGGTAAATACTGTTAACTGATGGTACATGGAAGGGATTATAATAATTGTAATGAAACAAAGTATATGATTTCTTGACTGTGTAACTAATGATCTGGGTTGCAGTTATTAAGTGCTGTTGAGTTGGTTACTACCCATAGTGACCCTGTATAGCGTGTCCAAGGAGCAGCTGGTGAGTTTGAACCACCGACCTTGTGGTTCAAACTGACCTTGCTGTCCAGCGCTTTATCCCACAGCACCACACCAGGACTCCCAATGATCTGGTGGTGGTGGTGGTGTGCCATGGAGTCGGTTCCAACTCATAGCGACCTTGTATAGAGTTTCAGAGGCTGTAAGTCTTTATGGGAGCAGAAAGCCTCATCTTTCTCCCGTGGAACGGTTGGTAGTTTCAGGCTGCTGACTTCAAGGTAACCACTACGCTGGTAGTAGGGAAAAAATGCAATGATCTGAATTGAGGTAAATACTGTTAAACTGATGGTCCATGGAGTGGAGCGCAATCATTGTGATGAAACAAAGTGTATGATTTGTTGAATGTGAGATCAATGATCTGCTCTGTAAACCTTCACTCAATTCACAGTAGAAAATTAAAACAAAAACAAAAACTGAGTTTCTCTGTAGCCTGAAGATGTGCTCAATATGTGCACAAAGCGAGGGACATGAAACACGGACTCTTGGCGGCATACCTAAGAAAAGCAGAGTAACCTGGGAAAAGGCAACATGCACCCATGGACCCAGGGCCAAGTTCTGAAGCAATTTTCTTACTAAGGCCTTTGAACACAGGACCCACATGATGCTGTCCCCCTTGAGGAATTAAATAAAATTGTGGGAAATAAACAAAAGAAGCCTCGAGGCTTGTATTGAGAAGATCGTGGTGGTGGGTCAGCTTTCCTCTCTCCCAGGACAAGAGCTGGGACTGCCTGGCCCTCTGTGCACCCCATCTCTGAGGAGTGGTCAGCTCCCCACGGCTCTGCCATGGGGTGGCCTGGCCTTGGTCCAAAGGCCCTGAGTCCTTGCACTGACTCAGAAAGAGAAGCAGCTGGCTCCCGGCTGAGGCCCGTTGGTTGCAAGGCCTGGTCTCAGCCAAGGGTGGGGTGTGCTTTGGAAACTCCGCTTGCGCAATTCTCCCTCAGGACTCCAAAGGCTCTGCTTGTTCTTGGTTCTGCAGGGCCACAGGAAGCACGGTGACCCCGCCTGACCCAGAACATTAGGGCCTAGGAGCGCTTGAGGGTACCGCTTTAACCTCAGGGTCCCTGCAGGGTCTCCCACACAGCTGTCTTACTACTGAACAGATCAGCCTATGTGAACAGATGTCCCCAAAGTGAACCCAAACCAGCCTCATCATTCCCTTCTTCAGACCTCGCTCTGTTCCCTGGAGCCACACATACCAAAGCTAACGGGTCTTCCCCGGAACAGCCCTCAGAGATTTGAAGAGGCAAAGCATGAGGGCAAGGACTGAATCCAGCCCTGTGGTCATTCCCATGGACCCTTGATAGATCTCCTCCTCAGTTTTCTAACCTCTAAAATTTACTGCCCATCTTCTGACTCACCCTGAGAGATAGAGAATTGCTCAGCACAACTCTAAGGCCTCCACGTTTTAGGAGGGAGAGAGAACCAGACCTTCCTGGAGTGACTGAAATAATACCCATCAGGCCCGGCTCAGAGTGGACCCCCCCTCTCTCAGCCCTGGGACCTAGAGGGGTCACATTCCTTTCTCCCCAGATGAGGAGAGAGCACAAGTCCTGAATCTGGGGTTCAGAGGTACCACTGGGTCAGACCATGAGTTTCTCAGTTCCTAGCCCCTGGTCTTTCCCCTAGATGCTTGGGTGCCAGGACTGCACCACAGAGGGGAGACACTGGGTTACAAGTCCAAATCCCTGGGCCCAGTTTTGACCATACTGGTCATTTAACTCTGGGCTGCTGTCCCAGTCTGTGCAGTGTGCTTATCATGCGGCAAAACGGCTGGCATTTCCAGAGCCCTTAAGTAGCACAGCGAGTCCTGGTGTGGCGCTGTAGGATAAGCACTCAACTACAAGGTCGAGCTGAACCACAGGGTCAGTGGTTCAAACTCACCAGTCCTTCCTTGGAAACCCTTATACAGGATTGCTATGAGTCAGAACCAACCCGACGGCACTTAACAACAAGAAGTAGCACAGGCAGGTAAGCACTTGGCTACTAACATAAGACTCCTGGTGTGATGCTGTAGGATCAGCACTTTGACTGCAAATCACAAGGTTGGCAATTTAAACCCACCAGCTGCTCCTCAGAAACCCTATACAGGGTCACTATAAGTCAGAACCTACTCAATGGCACTTAACAACATCTAATATAAAGGTTGATGTTTCAGAAGGAAAACCTGGCAATCTACTTCTAAAAGCCACTGAAAACCCATGGGTCTGCTATAAGTTATAATTAACTTGGCAGCAACCTATTTTACTATTGTTGTTGTTAAGTGCTGTCGGATAGGTTCCGACTCACTGCGACCCTGTATAGGGTTTCCAGAACTTTACATCTTCACGGGAGCAGAAAGCCTCATCTTTCTCCCACAGAACAGCTGGTGGACCTTGTGGCCCAGTGCTTATTCTAGGGGGCCATCCCCTCCCCATTATTATGATTATCACTGGCATTTCTGGTGAGCAACTATGCAGGCCCAGCCCACTCTCTGGAATATTTAGCATCTTGGACCCTTCCCACTAGAGGTGCTCCAGCCATCCTGCTGAGACATTGCCAAACTGTCTAGGCCAGAGCAGAGTCTTGGTGTGGTACTGTCGGATAAGTGCTGGACTGCTAACCACTAGGTAAGTGGTTCAAACCCACTAGCTGCTCTTTGAAAACTCTATACAGGGCAACTATGAGTCAGAACCATCTCCATGGCCCTTAACAACAGCAGGCTGGGGTCAGGGCTGAAAACCCAAGGTTCTAAAGCTTGTCTCTCCTAGACACCCTATGAGGTCATGGAAACCCACCCATGGTGGGGCTACCCTGTCAGCAGATCTTTGTGTATCAGCACCTCCATTCACTCTGGCCAGGGTGTAGTGGGGTGACGGTACTTTTCTGATTCTCTGTTGATGGCTCCACCCCACCCATACAGTTTTGGGTAAGATCCAAGGTAAGGGATCATTCTCTTGAATCATTCTCCTGGTCTCTGCTGCCCCAGCTGCACCCCCATGAGCCCGTGAGAAGCCCCCTTCCCTTCTCCAGTTTGGGGGCTGGGGGGGGGGGAAGCTCTGAGGCTGTGATTCCTGTACACAGGGGCTTGTCTGTTTCAGGTGGCTTGTCTCCGGCACTGACAGGAAAGGAATGCCAAATTAACGCTGGGTAATAAATTCTACAAAAGCCAATAAAACCAAAGCAGGGGGATAAATGGGAAGAACCGCAGCAACTGATTAAACATTTTTGTTGGCAGTCACAGACACATGCCCATTCTCCAGGGTTTGCAACGAGGAGACATCTGGCCGCCGCGGCCCTGCGTTGGTGGGAAGGAATCCCAATGTGTAGAAACAAGGGAGCCAGGGAGGGTGGTAAGTGGGGGAGCAGGCACTCTGGTTTTGGGGGGGCTGAGCTACTTCCAGTAGTCTCAGTGAGCTGCTTAGAGAAAGGGAGGGGCTCTGTGGGGCTCCTTGGCCGACTCTGGGCTGCAGGGAGCCAGGGGTCTGGAGAAGAGAATGATCTCTGCTTGGAACGCCTGCTGTCCAGCCCCACCACACCCCACACCCAGATTCAGGATTCAGGACTCGAAGCCTGAGGTTCAGTTGTTGTTGTTAAGTGCCGTCGAGTCGGTTCCGACCCATAGCGACCCTGTACAGGGTTTCCGAACTGCCCTGATATTTAGGGACACAGAACTGGCCCACAAGAAGACGATGGAGCTCCTGACTCCTTGGGGTCCCTGATCACCCTGCCCAGTATTCTCTGCTTCTATACTTTGCCCAAACGACTCATTTCTTGGAGGCCGTCCTGTGTGGTGCCCCAGGATAGCATCTGCTTATGTTAGTGGGAACTACAGATGATCTTTCCCGTTCCTGTCTTTCTCCCTTTAAAGGCCCCACCTGGGGCTCTGGATGGAGAAGAGTACCCTTAGTAGTGAGGAAGGTGAAGGGTGAAGGTACTAAAGCAGTGGTCAGTGGACTTGGGCCAGTCCTCAGCTCTGTAGCTATTTTATTACTAGTTGTTGTTGTTAATTTCCATCCAGCAGCCCCCAGCTCAAGGCGAGCCCGAGGTACAGAGGACAACTGCTCCACAGGGTTTTTTTGGCTATAATTCTGGGAAAGCAGCTCACTAGCCCTTTCCTCCCCAGAGCCGCTGGGTGGGCTTAAATCACCAACCTTTAGATTGGCAGCTGATTGCAAACCACTGGCACCACCCAGGCTCCTGTTTCTTGCCTCTGTTAGGAAACCCTTCACCACAGCAAACCCTCCTGTTCAGAAGACCCAGTGCCCGAAAGATGAAGCTCAGTCTCTGGTCATCAGATTATAGCAACCTTGCCTCCAGCAACTCGTGGTCAGTGTCCCTGAAGCACAGGCCTGTGAACTGTCCAAAGGAGTGTCACTGATCCTTGTGTAAAACCAGATCCTGTTCTTCAAATACAGTCTGCACAGATACACAGTGTGTACAGACACACACAGAGACATACAGTCTCCACAGACACACAGTCTCCACAGACACACACAGACATACAGTCTCCACAGACACACACAGACATACAGTCTGCACAGACACACACACAGATATACAGTCTCCACAGATACACAAAGACATACAGTCTCCACAGACACACAGTCTCCACAGACACACACAGACTTACAGTCTGCACAGACACACACAGACATACAGTCTCCACAGACACACA
>NW_006408610.1:548518-585847 GCF_000296735.1 Chrysochloris asiatica | reverse complement strand
CACAGACATACAGTCTCCACAGACACAGTCTCCACAGACACACACAGACATACAGTCTCCACAGACACGCACAGACATACAGTCTCCACAGACACGCACAGACATACAGTCTCCACAGACACACAGTCTCCACAGACACACACAGACATATAGTCTCCACAGACACACAGTCTCCACAGACACACACAGACATATAGTCTCTACAGACACACACAGACATACAGTCTCCACACACACACAGTCTCCACAGCCATTTGGCTCCTGCACTAACACCCAGTGGCCCTGAGCTCCCATCAGCCTCTCCTCTCTCACCTCCCACACTAGAGATACACATGGTCTTGGTCTTATCAAAGAGCCCTGGTGGCACTGTGAGTTAGGCACTCAGCTGCTAGCCATATTGTTGGTGGTTCAAACCTATCACCTGCTCCTGAGAGAAAGAGGAGGGTGTCTGCTTCCACAAAGATTTACAGCCTTGGAAACCTTGTAAAGGGCGACTATGGGTTGGAATTCACTCGGTGGCACTGGGTGTGGGTTTTGGTTGGTTTTATCAGCTGACTGCTGCAAGACTGAAGGGTCGTCCATAGTTCCCTGATTCCAACATCCTGTGTATCTGCATCTCTGCACACAGGAGGAGCAGGGGAGCATAGCTCTCAGCCCAGCCAGACCTCAGGACCACTGCGGGACACGGGTTAAGTTCAGTGCCCAAGCCTGTGACTAGTCCTCTTTGTCCTCTGCATCCTCAGCCTGGAGAGTCAGGATCACAAGCCCACGGTCCCATCTGCTCGCTGCACTTCCTGCTCACCCTGGGCTTCACTTTTACCTCCGACTTGCTCTCTATTAGCCCACACAAACCCCTTACTTCCTTTTCCTCAACTATGCCATGCTCAGTCTTGTCTTCACAAATGTCACCCCACCCTTGACTTGTTCACCTGCAGGGGTCTCCTGGTCTGGCCAAGCCTCTCCATTTGGGTAGGCAGTGCTTCTTGGTGCATCTGTGGTGGTTCCTCCCTGGGCTAGGTCCTGTCCCAGAGCCCAGCTCCCTGTACGCAGCTCCCTCTTTGCAGCTTCACGAGCCGGCCCAGGACCGGACATCAGCATAGGTTTAGGGAAGCAGAGCTCAGTTTGCCCACTACAGAAGCTTCCCCAGAGAGAGGACTCTCAGGCCCAAGCCTTTACCTACCTCTGAGAAGAACACAGACAGGATGACCAGACTGATCCAGTGAATGACACCAGCAAACTGGAATGCACTGGAAACTGCAACAAGTACAAGAATGAAGGCTGAGTTTAGGAGCGAGGCATTAGGTGTCTCTGTCGATGATGTTTGGCAGCAGGGAGGCAGGTCTCAGGGAGCCTAGATCTACTTAAGTCAGGTCAGAGACCACCAAAGACAGCTTTAAGTGGGGATTGTGATGAGGTGGTGGGAGGCCTGTGAGCCGTCCAGGCTGCTCTGCTTTTCCTCCATCCCCAGGGGGCTGCCACCTCCTGCCCCACAGGCCACCTCTTTGGGGTCCTACTCAACACATCAGCCTTAGTGGGTTTCGGCAGTAGCCACACCCGAGGGGCTTGAGAAGGCATCTGTGTGTTCAAAGAAAGGGGGGCAGCTCCAGCCAAGTTGAGATGATCTTGCAGGTACCCACTCCCACTGATCACCCCCAAAATGCTGAGCACTACCAGGGACTCCAGGAAAGCTTGCTTTGTGCCTCTCAGAGTGGCAGGGATAGCGGGTACCAGCCAGGGCGTTTTGGAGAGAAGCTGGAGCAAAGACTGGAGGAGGATATGAGGGGTATGTGTGAGGGGGGCATTATCAGCTTCCTGATGGGGGCAGGGCAAGGAGGCTGGTGTTCTGGGAAACATCCAAGCTGCTCCCTTGCCCTCCAGATGTCCATGTGTGGGTGGGGAGAGCCAGCAGTCCCCAAGAATACCCACTCAATCCTCAGAGTGAAGGCACTGTCTCTTACTGACCCATGGTAAAGTCCAGGAACCCATGACCTGCCTCTAAAACCCTAGCATGGTGCAGCTCATCAGTTGGAGAGTTAGAAATCAGGGCACTGGGCTCAGGACAAGAGTTAGATGAGCTTTGGTGGAGAGAAAGTGGGAGGGGATCTTGCTAGAGTCGACTCAAACCCATGGGAACCCCATGTGTGTGTCAGGGTAGCAGTGAGCACCATAGAGGTTTCAGTGGCTGGTTTTTTGGAAGTAGATTGCCAAACCTTTCTTCCAAGGTGCCTCTAAGCAGACTTGAAGCTCCGAACTTTCCTTTATTGGCTGAGCATGTGAAACATTTGCAAACCCCAGGGGTTCCCTAGAGGATGGATCTAACAGAGATGCTCATGGGCATCCAAGGGGAGCAGGGCTGAGCAGGGATGATGCTGAGGACACACATGCCTTATTGGGTACCCATTAGGCCTGTTTAACAGGCTCCTCAAAGTCCCCTGGAGGCCAAAGGAAAGTGCCCAGCACCTCTAGGGGCAAGGGCTGGCTCCAAAGAGACAAACCCACAGCCTCCCTCAATGCTCTGGGATCTGTGAGCACTGAAGGGAGGTGAAAGTCAGGTCCTGGAACATATGAGAAAGGGGAAGAAGTCTGCAACACTAGGTTCCAGGTGGGAGACTTTAGAATGTGCTGGCTTTGGGCCAAGATGACCCCTAGAAGCTGAGCCTCAGAAATGCCCGTGGACTCCTGCCTGGCCAAGCCACATGAATACCAGTGGGAACTGGAGGCCAAAGGCTGCGTGACTCTGCAAAGACCTCCAGATGATTCTGAAAACATAAAATCTCTCCCCATTATTTCTCAAATGAATTCCTGGACCTTTTTTTACGGTTTGCTTTAGAAGAGCAATAAATCTTTGATTGTACGTTTTATGGAATTTAAGATGCCTTTTATGAGCTGCTATTGGATCTCCCACCCAAATCAATCTCTTGGATACTTAATTTTAAGCAAAATTCCAGTGTCTGCTGGGTTTTCAGTTCTACTCAATGCCTTGTCACAACCTGAGTAGTCGAGGGCCCCGAGTGTAATCCACCACAGGGGAAGAAAAGCTCCGTTATGGTTACATCTCATAAAAAGTAGACAGTATGGATGAGCGGGAGGGAAAGTATACAATATGGTTTAATTGAAGACAGGTTGAGTGTTAAACCAGTGCTGGTCACATTATGCTGGAAGATACTTTCATTGGAAACAAGGGGCTACCAGCTGCATAAAACCCAATGAGGCTAATCAGACAAAGGTAATTCTGTGATCACTGTTACCTCTCTCAGAAAGCAGAAAAGGCTCCTGGGATTTAGTACAGAGGCGCTAGTAAAGGAATTGAGGACATTTGAGAAAATAACAACAACTCCAATACAATTGTGTGGGTTTTGGGGTGGTTGAATCAATAAACCTAGATTTTGCCATTGGCAAGAAAGGAAATCTTTCTGGGGCCAGTTAGTGCATCTTTTACTATTGGCACTAGGATGCCTCTACCTTCTGCATCAGGGAAATAGGGAACCAGGACCTCTACCGTGAGACCACTCACTCATCCAAAGCTAATACTCAAGACTCTAGGACCTTCTCCCCTTTGTGCACCAGACAGGGGTCTACAAGGGTGAAAAGAGGAAATGGGATCTCTGCTTTGACAGCCGCATCGTCTTGGGACATCCAGGAGAGAGAGGCACCCATAAATGAGAAACGAGGGTGAACTATTAAACAATCTGTTGGTGTGAAGTCCCAACTACAACACCTCCTCTTTTCAGCAAGTCACCCAACTTCTCTGAGTCTAAATGTACTTGTCTATAAAATGAGACCAAGCCAGTCTTGTCCATTTCATAGGTTGTCATGAGGCTCAAAGGTACTTTCAAAAGGATCGTGGTATATTTAAATAAAGTCACTAACTTCTAGCTAGATAAAAATACAAGGAATCACTATCATCCCTGTGGCCGCTGCCCTTCTTAGTTACCAAAAGGTGAAAACAAAAACTCAAACCCACTGTAAGGTGACATGCCTTCACAAATGGGGACTCTTGAAACTCAAGAAAATTTCAACCCGGAAAATTCCAAATGGAACAATAAAAAACACAGACAGGGGTCCCCAACATTTTTTAATTCATCAGTTTCTGATCATGGAATGCTAGGAAGGGGGACTCCACATTGGGTGGAGAGGGTCAGGGTGACAAGAGGGAGAAAATGCCAGTGCATTTCTTCCTCAGTTGTATTCCCATGTGCCCTGGGGCCAGAGGCATTGAGTTGGAGCTAAGACTTTACAATCCCCCATAGATCACACAGTCTGTTGGTTGGGGACCCCTGATGGATGCAGATGCACAGTGAATATCGACATCATAGATATTTGCATAGGTATCTCTCTTGCTACTCACACTGGAGAAGCTTTATATCTATTAGAAGTTCCAGAGTCAGAAGAATCACCACCAATATTACACAGGCTACCAGGAAACTGTTGAGACTTGCACTGAGCAAAAATACCTGCCACACGGCTGCTCTCTTCCCACAGCACGGCTTCAGCCAGTTAGACCTGTGGGGACAAAAGTGAGGAGAGGAAGGGCTGAGAGTGGAAAGAGCTGATAACAGAGGAGGTAGAGATCCTGTTCTCAATCCAGTAGCACTCCTTCCAGGTTCTACACAGCTCTGCACTTCAGGATGAAACCCAATCTTATTTAAGAGGCTGCTCAGTTTAATGATAAAGAGCAAATGCATCTCATTTGCTGTTTTGGGGAAATCCTGATCAAAACAGGGAAAAGACAGAACAGAATTTCAAATTCTAATGGAATCCAGACTTTCTGGATCTGTGGAAACTGGATGATCCTCTGAAATTACTGCATTGAGATGTTCTTTAAACCTTAAGCCAAAGATATCCCCTTAGGTCTTCTTAAAACCAGACAATAGTTTAGCTTAACTAGTAAAGAATGCTTGCATTGAACCTTGTGCTCCTTTAAATCTACCTATGTGGGATCAAATTGACAACAGCAACTTAAAAATGGGAGAAGAAACTTATAGAACAGCAAGTTTGTGTTAATGGCGGAGGAACAACTTGGAAAAGGAGGGTAAGAATGATTGCTCAACTCCAAGAATGTAATCAATGTCACTGAATTGCGCATATAGAAATTATTGAATTGATGAATGTTCTGCTGTGAAGATTCTCAATAACAACAAAAAGAAAAGAAATCATTTTTAAAGAGAGAGAGAGGGAGAGGTAGCCTTGGGTTTGCATTATTACTGTGGCAACTCACAGCATCTCTGTGTGCTTCGGTCTCATCCTTAACTTGTATAAGAAAACCCGTTATCTCTAGACTTGTTTTAAGGACCAAAGGAGGTCCCAAATCTTAGTAGAGAACCTAGTTATGTGGTCAGTATACTGCATGAAAATTAGCTGTTATCGCTGTATGGTAATATAATGGTAATAAATAATATTATACATGTCTTATGTATAACATTAGATGTTGTTGTTGTTTAAGTGCCTTCAAGTTGGTTCCGACTCATAGCCACCATGTTTTCGAGAGCGGCTGGTGGGTTTGAACTTCCAACCTTGTAGTTAACAGTCTAGTGCTTATCCTACAGCACCACAAATGGGCTCACAATGTTATATGTTGTTGTTATTGTTAAGTGCCATCAAGTCGGTTCCAATTTGTATCAACCCTGTGTAGGGTTTCTGAGGAACGGCTGGTGAGTTTGAACTGCCAACCTTGTGGTTCAAACTGACCTTTAAGTCCAGTGCTTATCCTACAGTGCCACACCAGGACTCCATAATGCTATATGTTGTTGTTGTTGTTAAGTGCCGTTGAGTCGGGTCCGACCCATAGCGACCCTGTACAGGGTTTCCGAGGGTGTAAATCTTTAAGGGAGTAGAAAGCCTCATCTTTCTCCCGCGGAGCAGCTGGTAGTTTCGAACCGCTGACCTTAAGGTTCGCAGCCCGATTCGTAACCACTACGCTACCAGAGCTCCTAATGCTATATAGTAATGTGTTATTATATTACTATATAATTATATTACTACATAATAATCTATTTCTGTATATAATCTCAGAATCTAACACAGTCTCTGGCATTTAGTAGAGCCTTAACCTGCTTTTGATAAATGCTCAACTAATTAATAAATAATGAATAACAATGAACTTTCCTTTTTTTTTTTTTTTAAGCTATAAGATGAAAGGGTTGAATTAGATTCTTTTCTCAAAGCCACACTGGTTTCATTGACTGTTAATAGTCGCTATTTGATACAACGTTTCCACTGATATGGAAGTTTTATAAAATATTTGTCAAAGTTAAATGGATACTTTTCTCCTTAGGACATTTGAGTGTTTTTGGTAAGTATTTCTCTAACTTGTTGAATCACAGGCAAGTACCCTTTTACCAAGAGCCTATGGTGAAACTGGTGTCCCACAGCCCACCTTTCAGGAAATCCTTGACAAGAAGACCTTGAACAGACCAGACTTATTGGTCTGAGAGAGACTGGTGGAACCCCCAAAAATGAGGCCTTAGACATTCTTCAAACCAGTAACTGTGCCCATTCTCGGGGATCCCCTTTCAGCCAAACAATGGGCAGACCTATACAGTGAACAGCAACACCCACAGGACATACTTCTTCAGAACAATGGGCCATACAAGACCAAAAGGGCAGCATTTGACTAAAAAAGAAAGTACAGAAGGCAGGAAAGAAGGATGAATGGTAACGGGGAATCCAGGGAGGAAAAGGGAAGAGTGCTGTTACAGTGAAGGAATTACAAGTGATGTCATGAAACAAAATATGTATACATTGCTGGAAGTGAATTTGCTCTGGAAACCCTCACTCAAGCCACAACAAAATGTTCAAAGGACAGATGATCCTAAGCATTCACAGCAGAGATGCGCAGGTTTGGAAATGGGGAGGAGACATGGAATCTCAGAGTTGGATGTGTATTTGACCTACTCCCCTCAGGAACACAAACCCAACCATTGAGTCCATTCTGATATATGGCCACCCAATAGGACAGAGCAGAACTAACTGCTCTTTAGGGTTTCTGAGACTGTAATCTTTACAGCTTTCTCCCAAGGAATGACTGGTGGGTTTGTACCACCTCCCTTTTGTACCTCGTCACTCTAGACCTCAGTCTCCCTGTGATGGCTAATTTTAAATGTCAACTTGGCCAGGCTATGGTGTCTAGTTGTTGGGTCAGACACAAGTGTAGCTGTTACTGTGATGTTATTTGTTGAAGGACTAACATCCCCATCCAGTAGATTCTAAGTAGGGGAGATTGCCCTTGGTAACGTGGGTGGGTCTCATCCAAGTAGCAAAAGACCCTAAAAGCAAAAATGGGGGTATCACAGGAAAAAAAAAAAAAGAATTCAGCCTCAAGAAGACTATAAAATAGGAACCCTGTTTGAGTTTCCATCTCATCCTACACATTTTGCACTTGCCAGCTGCTACCATTGAATGAATATCACTCTACCTATATATGTTGTTGTTGTGAAATGCCATCGAGTAAATTCCAACTCATAGGAATCCTCTGCAGGGTTTCCGAGCTGGTGGGTTTGAACTGCCAACCTTTTGGTTTGCAGGCAAGTGTTTATCCTACAGCACCACACCAGGAGTCCATCTATACATGAGGGTAAGTCAAAAAGTATTCCTGAAAAATCACAGAAACCTCTATTGAAGGAAAATATATCAAAATGTGAAGCTATTGTTTCTTGACATACTGTCCAGCGAGAAAGCCCTGGTGGCACAGTGGGTTAAGTGTTGGGCCACTCAGCGGTTCAAACCCATGAGCCACTCCACTGGAGATAAATGTGGCAGTCTGTTTCCAGAAAGATTTACAACCTTGGAGACCTACACAACAGCTGTCCTCTGGCCTATAGAGTTGTCATGAGCTGTGATTGACTCGTTCTCAGTAGCTAGAGGTTTATACACTTCTGAAGAGGGTGTTTCCAACCCGGTTACCCTTCCCCAAAGAATTCTGTCTTCTTTGATTTTACATCATGTGAAAATGGCAGTTTGGGCATCCCTGAAGGACTCAAATCGTGTTCCTATGAAATGTTCTTTGAGTTTGGAGAACAAAAAGAAATCTGAAGGGACAAGATCAGGGGTGAAGGGTGGGTGGGGTAAGGTTTCCCAATGAGAGTCTCCTAGGAAAGCCCTTGTTACCCTAGAAAAATGAGCAGGTGCATTATGATGGGGGGTGGGGGGACCTTCCTGTGGTGCAACTTTCCTGGCCTTTCTGTCACTAATACAGCCTGCAATTTTCTTTAAAATTTCGTCTTAATTAGCCACTGATCTTCCTGTGTTCCTTGAGGAAATCTGTCAAGATTACCCCTTGGGACTCCTCAAAAACAGTCACCCTAACGTTCTGCACTGCCTTGAATTTAGCTGGTCCAGCACATCACCTTGGAAACCTGTTTTGATCGGACCTTTTTTTGAAGGCACCCTAACGAGACTAAGACAGGTGTATTCCTGAGAGAACTTGTCTGCAGCCATCCACTGATCCCAGAGACATGTTTAGACAGTTTTGTTTGGGATAAACCCATGCATGTATGCAGTGGGACCCTAGCAGCACTATTTTTTTTTTTTACTTAACTCTCATTTGTCTACATATCCACATATGGATATATGTCTATATCCTATCGGTTCTGTTTCCATTTGTAAAATGAGATCATGCTCTTTAGCTCATAGAATTATTGGGAACTAAAGAAAAGAATATAGTTGCCCTATAAAGCACGATATAGCTGAAATCTATTAATAATGATGATGATGATGATATAATACTTTATGGCCAAAATGCTTGGCCATCGTCCCTGTCCTTCCTCACCCAGAGGGGAGCCCACCTGCTGACCATCTGCTGAAGATTGTGTGTCACTGAGCTGGGAGGAGAGCTCTGTTTTGAAGTTAAAACCCCCAAGTGCTTCCTTCTTTCTGAAGAAATACAGTGAATACTTGTGGTGGTTTCTTCAAGGTGGATTTTTCTTCCTCATAATCCACCCAGATAAAGTTTGAAGGCGTTTCCACCTTTTGGCAGGTAGGACAAAGTGCATCACTCTTCCAGAAACCTGGCATGAAGTTGGACTTATTTAAAAGTCTTTCTGGATCTTTTCTAATGCCCAGGGAACGAGGTCCCCAATCTTGGACTCTGTGAGGGTTCTGTCCCTACCCTTGGGAGGCTGGTCTCAGGGAAAGTGCAGAGGATTCTCCAGGAATGGGGTAGGAGAGTCTCAAGAGGCGATGGAGGAAGAGGAAGCGAGCACTTTGAACAGGGCTGAGGATTGGTGTGAGCATCCATGTGGCTCACAGTGAAAGGCGCTGAGTGGGGTGGGGTGCAGGCTAGAGGAAAGGGCTCTCAAAGGGGTAGGGGGAGGTTAGTGGAGGGCGATTGTTAAGGCCATTGATGAATGCCTTAATCATGCATTACAAATAGATTTCCAAGTCCATTCCAGAACTACTGTTTTGTTGGTTCACACGGACCCTACACACAGGCAAAAAGGCTACATACAGGGTAAACCCCAGACTGAAACTCAGTAATGATGTCAGATGAAATACAGAATGCCAGTCCCATTGGCTGGCCACAGAAGCTTTCAGCTGCCTATTGCTTTTTTTTTTTTTTGCCTGTTTAAGACTAATTACATAATTTAATTTACAAATTAACTCCAATTAAATTAAGCCATTCATCAAATTTTAATTAAAATGAAGTTTGCACATCCATTTATATAGTAAAGATATTCTTAAGTGTCATTGGCTATTATTACTCCGCTGACCTCCCATCTCCTGATTCATCCCTCGTGTCTCATCTACCCCCTCCCTTCTTCTTTTCCCACAATGTGATATTCGCTCCTGCCTCCCCTTCCGCCTTGGCCCCATTTTTAATCTCTCACACCTCTAACCCTGAGTTCTCGCCTAGCCTCCCAGCTGCCTCAGCACATCCTCTGGGAGTTTGGTTCTCCCTTCCTTGCCCTTCAGTCTGCTTACGAACACCTCCCCCTCTGGCTTTGAGCATGGCCTTTTCAAGGTCCCCAAGGAGACCAGACACTAGTTCCACATCCTACCTAAAACTCAGTCGGATTGTCTGTAGCTCCTAAAACTGATGCCATTTGATTGTCATTTGAAATTTAAGCCATGCACCTTCCTGCAGTTATAAATAAAAAGGGCAGCTGCATGTCTCTTTGCCTGGGGTGGTATCCCTAGCTATGGGGAGCAGGAAGTCTCTGATCTACGTGCTCAATGGAGGAGGGGGGAACCCGAGCATATGTTCACCCCCACATTTTGTGCATCAGGCGAGAGTGGAGAGTGCCCCTAAGGAAATGTTCGGGATTCCACCCCAAGAAAAAAGTTTCAGGGGAGAAGGGAACGGAATCAGTCATGTGTTTCTTCACATCCTTGTATCTATTTCTATGTATTCAGTTCCTTATAAACAGACAATTCCACAGGACAAAAAAGCCACTTTATGCAGCTGTTTAATAGGTAAAAATGGTGATTGTTTTGTTTTGTCAGAAAAATCCTAGTCAGCCCAGGCGCTGGTTATTGGGAAGCTAGCTGCAGGTGCAAAGAGGGTTGTCTTGAGTCATGACAAGGTAAAGAAATGCTAGGAGGTGTCTGGAGTCAGAAGTCAGCAAACAGAGTGTCCCTAGGCCTCAGGGAAGGCCGAGATGGACAACAGGATTCAGGGCAAGGTCTGGAAGTCAAATGAGTGCAGAGCTGAGAAGCCTGGCTGTAATTCTGGCCTCACTTAAATCATCATCCTCAAAAGTATCTTCTGTGAAAGTACCATTCATGGGGGCTGCCGAACTTGGTGGCCGCAAAGGGAGTTAGGGCAATGGTGAGAATAAAGGCGGTTCATGAGTTATTTCTTGGGCCTTAGCCAAAGAAATGCTCTAATGTACTTGCTTGACCAGACCCGAGCTAGCTGAAAGGTTGCAAGGAAGAGGCAATCCATGCAACAATGCTATTTTCAAAAGTCTTAGCTTGGATTAGAGGAGCTGGGTTTCTCACTGTCAGAGAAGGGAGTCACAAATATGAAAGGAAGAATGGTAGAACAAACCTGGTGGTAAAATGCAATTGGAGCTATCAGTATAAATATATGGCTACAAATATAAATTTGGAGAGACAGAGAAAAATAGGTAGAGCCTAGAAGCACTGACACCCTGGTATTAATGAGCACACCCGCTATCCAGATCTTGGTTTCTAAATACCATTCTCTGCTAAGAGCAATCAGTACTCCTTGGAGAAATGGCCGATTCTGAAGCTGGTGCTGGGCACATGTAGGATGAGCCTATGACAGCTGTCTATGCCGGTAAGCAGGGAAGTGCTCAGTGAATGCTAAAGGCATGTCGAAAATGCAAAAGTTTGAAGGAGGTATCACTGACCAAACTGGAGGCAATTTGAGTATCAAAATAAATGATGTTGTGGTTGTTGTTGTTAAGTGCCATCGAGTCAGTTCCGACACATAATGACCCTGTATAGGGTTGCTGAGGCACGGCTGGATAAAATAAGAATTCATGAAACCATACTTTAAATAGTCAGAGAAGAGAAAACTCTTTACAACAGATTGTTGTGGTGGTTAAGTGCCATTGAGTTGTTCAGACTCATAGTGACCCTACATAGGATTTCCAAGGCTACAAAACTTTGTGGGAGCAGAAGGCCTTCTCTTTTCTCCTGAAGAGCATCTGGTGAGCTCAAACCGCTGACCTTGTGGTTTGCAGTCCAGTGCTTCTTTTACAGAGCCCCTGTGCTCCCTTTACAAGGAGCTCTGGTAGCGTAGTGGTTACAAATCAGGCTGTGAACCTCAAGGTCAGCAGTTCAAAACTACCAGCTGCTCTGAGGGAGAAAGATGAGGCTTTCTGCTCCCGTACAGCCTCAGAAACCCTGTCAGCCTTGGAAACCCTGTTCAGGGTCGCTATGGGTCAGAACCGACTCGACAGCACTTAACAACAACATGCTCCCTTTACAGTACAATAAATGGAGAAGAAGGATGAAATTGAAAAAACGAATCAGTTATTCCTCAGTATATGCAAACAGTAGTGGAGGAAAGTCGCATAAAGGGATAGTCACACAGTTGCAAAGACTCTGCATGGGATAGTATTAATCACAAAGGAGAATATAGTAACTGGGCCTCACCATGAACATGACATTTGAGAAAGAGTTGGAAGCAGTGAGGGAGTGTGCCTGCAGATAGGGGTTGTTCCTACTTAAAGTCTATTCAGCCCTGGAAGGACCTGGAACACAACGTACCTCCAAGAAGCTAGGCTGTGAGGACAGGGATCCAGCTTCAGTGGTGGAGTAGTTAACCAAACGCCCCCAAGGGTGATGCTGCAGGCCAAAACAGTTGACAAAGAACCCCAAGGCAGCTGCAAAAAAGTTCACAGGTCCCTCCATTCCTACAGTCTGTAGCATAAATAAGCCAGGTTTGTGATATGTGCTGAGTCCCTGGGTTGTACAAATGGTTAATGCACTAAGTGCCACTCAAGTCTATCTAGAGGCACTCAGAAGAAAGGACTGGTGATCTACTTCCAAAAAAAAGCAGTCACCAAACACTCTACAGAGCACAACTCTACTCTAATGCACGTGCGGTCACCATGAGTTGGAGTCAACTGGATGGCAGTTGGTTAGTGGGATGTGTGCCAACCAGGTTCCATGGCTCCTGGGGCCTCAGTTTAGGAGTCAGTTCCTGCAGGGCCCCTTAGCATCACCCATGGAAAAGGCACTCCTCCCCCATGGGCCCCAGGGCAATGATGAGCAAGATGGGCTTAACTGAAGCCAAGGAGAGAAGACCATCTGTCAAGGACAGATGGTATCTAGGACATACAGTGACTGGTGACTCTCTTGAGCAGGAAGGCATGGGGGAAGGGAGGGGAGGTGGCCTTCGGTATCTATGCCAGACGTCTCATTCTTGAACCACCAAGAGGGCTCTTAAAAATCCAGATACCCAAGCCACACCATAGTCATTTTAAAAATCACCCCAGGTGATTCCAAGGTACAGCCAAGATTGAGGCCCACTCCCCTAGGTCATTGCTACTGAGGGGAACCTCGCTGTTGTTGATAAGTGTTACCAAGTCAGTTCCGACCCATAGTGATCCTGTTATAGAGTTTCCGAGGAACGGCTGGTGAGCTTGAACTATCAACCTGGCAGTTCAAACTGACTTTGCAGTCCAGTGTATTAACTCACAGCGTCACACCAGGGCTCTAGTTTATTGAAGGGTCTCCCCATGACTCATGAGATAAACGTCCTAATAATTATGAACTATATACCTTTTTAAGGAATTGTGGTAGCGTAGTGGTTACGAATTGGGCTGCGAACTGCAAGGTCAACAGTTCGAAACTACCAGCTGTTCTGCGGGAGAAAGATGAGGCTTTCTGCTCCCGTGAAGATTTATAGCCTCGGAAACCTTGTACAGGGTCGCTATGAGTCGGAATCGACTCCATGGCACATAACCAACCAACCAATATACCTTTTTTGTTTTGTTTTGAGCTGGGGATCAGCAGCACCAACATCATCTGGAAACGTATTAGAAACATACTTGTACCCTCTTAGCCCTTCCCTGGACCTACAGACTGTTCCAAGCAGATCCCCAGGTGGTTTGGGTGAACACCGCTGCTTTGAGTGGTCTAGCAAGAGGTGGATCTCCCAGAAGGTGGACAGGGCATGATGGAAGGAGTTCGGGAGCAGGCATGGCAAGCAGGTGCCAAATCCCTAGGAGTACTGGGATGGGAGTGAGGGAAACGGTGGAGCAGGCAGGCTATCTGGGGGAGGAGGCACAGACTCCCAGAGGAGAAGGGTGCAGAGACAGAGTGTATGAGGACTATTGGGTTGGGGCAGTCCAGAGGGCTTCCTTCCTTAGCCACAGACCTGAAGCTGAAGCCCTAATCTGAGGCAACTATGGGGCTGTGCTCAGAGCTCCTTCTAGAAAGGCAGATAGAAGGCAGAGCTTCACCACTGCTGCGGGACTTCGGATACCAGCGCTTCAGAACAGCTGCCTAGAGGACAGGGGCCTGGAGAAGGAGGTTTTCTCATTGACCGGGTTTGGGGATCCCAGGCAGTTAATAAAGTTTCCTCTGAAGTGCAAACAATTCAAGACATTCCTAGAAGAGTGTGTTTTAGCAGCAAAATAGAATGTGTCCAGTTTCAAAAGATCCCTGAGGGGTTAGATAATGACTCAAGGGGCTTAACGGGCTAAAAGGGAAATCAGCATTGATTCTTTAATTAGAGAAGTACTTTCCTTCTCTTTTCAGCATCCAGCCCATCAAGATCCGGCGCTGGTTCTTAGAATCACCACCAGAGGGCAGGCGCCCACCAATTGTATATCCTGGCGCAGGAACAGCGAGGGGGACCACTCCAGGGCGGGAGGGGGCAGGGGGCGGCTACGGTTGCCAAAATCTGTAAATACCAACAACCAGATGGCATTTTCTGGCAGGTGGGCGAGTGTTCTACCGGAAGGGCCCACCAACCACTCGCGAATCCTCAGAGAAATCCTGAGGCAGGAGGGGAGCCGCCTGCTTCTGCTTCAAAACTCTTATTCTTAAGTGTGTAAGATAAAAGTTTGAAATTTGCGTAAAATATTCAAGTGAAGTTTGGCAAATTTCCGATGGATCTATCATAAGAGGCCACGGGTGGCCTGGAAGGAGGTGGTTCCGGGTTACTGCTCCATCTGGCAGCGTGCCCAAGTCTGGCAGTGATACAGACTCGATTTGAAAGGTGAAGCAAAGTCGTGTGGAGAACCAGGGCGACAGGGGCCGTGTTTGCTCCTGTGGGGACTTCAGGGTTGTTAGAAAGATTAAAAATATTTAAAATCCACCTGCAAAGCCCACTGCAGAGTGCCCAGTATGTATCCCATGGTGACCGTTAGGTATGTCGCATTAGGTAAGGGTGTTTCAACATTCATTTTCCATTCCACACAATTATTACAAGCCACTGTTGACTCAGGGTGACTTCATCTGTATCACTCTGTAAGACTATGCTCCATAGAGTTTTCAGTAGCTGATTTTTTTTGGCAGTAGCTTGCCAGGTCGTTCTTCTGAGGCACTTCTGGGTAGATTCAAACCTCCAACCTTTTGGTTCGTTGTTGCTTCAATTTGTATGCTGAGGAGAGAACCTGAGAAGCTGGATTCCATGAGGAGGCATTAGGATTGGAGTGAGACTCATTTGTTGTTAAATGCTGTTGAGGTTGTTCTGACTCAATAGAGACCCTGTATGGGGTTTCCGAGGAGAGGCTGGTGAGGTTGAACCGTCGACTTTGCAGTTCAACCCGACCTTGCAGTCCAGTGCATTATTCTACAATACCACACCAGGACTCCTTAGACTCCTTAGCAACCTGCAATATGCAGATGATTCTACCTTGCTTGCTGGAAGCAAAAAGGACTTAAATTATTTACTGATGAAGATCAAAGGCTACAGCCTTCAGTATAGATTGCAACTGAATGCAAACAAAACTGGACCATTTTAATGACGACAAAATTTTTTTGTGAAAAAAAGAAAACTGGATCAATAAATTGTTGTTAGGTGCTACTGAGTCAGTACCAACTCATAGTGACCTAATGTACAACAGAACAAAACACTGCCCAGTTCTGTGCCAACCTCACAATCGTTACTACACTGAGTCCACTGCTGCGGTCATCGCGCCAATCCATTTTGTTGGGGGTCTTTCTCTTTTTCACGGACCCTCCTCTGTGCTGGAAGTATAGCCAGAATGCTTCTTAGAAGGCAGGATGGCGAGACTTCAGACATGTTATCAGGAGGGGTCAGTCCCAGGCATCATGGTTGGTAGAGACTTGGTGAAAATGAGGAAGACTGCCAAGAGGATAAACTGGCATGGTAGTGGTAACAGTGGGTTGAAACGGAACAATTGTGAGGATGCTACAGGGCCAGGCAATGCTTAGTTCTGTTGGGCGTAGGGTCGTTATGAGTTGGAACCGACTCAAAGACATTCAACAAGCACCACCACCCAGGGATTCCACACAGTTATTACTAACCCAAATGCTAGGCACTGTATTGGGTGCTGGACATGAGTCCTCACCCTCGTGCAATGAGCTCCTAGTCCTAGACAACTCTGAAAAGCAAAACAGAGGGAAAAAGCAGACCTCAAATGAGAGAGATGAGCTCACACACGTAGGACTTCTCCAAAGAGACACACAACCATCAGTCCAACTCCACCACACCACCAAAATACAGAAAGGATTGCCATAGAGCCCCTTCCGACTCATCGTGGGTCTACGTGTTGTGTTTCACAGTAGAACTGTGTTCCACAGGGTTTCCATGGCCGTGACCTTTCTGAAGCACATTGCCAGCTTTTCTCCCAAGGCATCTCTGGGTGGTTTTTCCAACTGCCTTTAGTAGTCTAGTGTCTGACTGTTTGTGTTGCCCAAAGACTCATTCCAACACCCAAAGGGGCATTCTTTAATTAAATATCAGAAATGGGTAGCAGGGCTTTCGCCCTCTCCCAAGCTCCCCCTTTGCTCCTGGTACCCCACTCCAAGAAGTCAACCACAGCTGCAGACACCGATCCATAAATCTGAGTACTTCAATGCGCTCCATGTAATAGGAACTCTCAGGGTGGAGGTGAGAGGTGAGTCTCCCAGCCCTTTGGGGAACTAAATAAATTGAATTTTCCATACAGGCAGCTTCAATTCTGTAATCAGAGCTAAAGGTTAACCCCTATCGCCTTGGGGAAGAGGGAGGGAGGAGGGCTGGGAGCAGCTGGGGTCACCAAGTCTGACATTTACTTGTCCCAGAATCTCAGATTTCTTGCATCTGCAAGTTGTCAACTCTGGGGAAAACAGCAGGGTCTGGTGGCAATAGCTCAAGGCTAAGAGGTAGGAGTTCAAACCCCACTTGGGGATCCACAAATCCCCCCCTCCGCGGGGACAGAGCGACTGACAAACACCTTGGGCTGGCTGGTCCTACGTGGGAGAACTCTGGGCATTCCCCCCAGATCTCTGAAAGGCTGCCTCATGGGTAGGATGTGGTCAGGGAGTGAGAAGTTCAATCCTGACTCGGGGTAGAAGTAAAGTTCCATCCAGCCTCGAGTGTCCTCAGTTCTGGGATTTGGTCAGTCTGGGAATCTCCTTTGTGCTGGGCTTGGTGGGCAGCTGCACAGGAACTTTTTAAAGTATTGAAGAGCAGAGATGTCAGCTTGAGGACTAAGGTGCGCCTGACCCAAGCCATAGTATTTTCAATAACCTCATATGGATGCGAAAGCTGGACAGTGAATAAGGAAGACCGTAGAAGAATTGATGCCTTTGAGTTGTGATGTTGGAGGAGAATACTGAAAGTGCCATGGACTGCCAAAAGAACCAATAGATCTGTTTTGTAAGAAGTGCAGCCAGAGTGCTCCTTGGAGGCCAGGATGGCTAAGCTTCGTCTCTCATACTTTGGACATATTGTCAGGAGGGAACAGTCACTGGAGAAGGATGTCATGCTGGGTAAGATGGAGGGTCAGAGAAAAAGAGGAAGACCCCCAACGCGATGGATCAGCCAGGTGGCATCATTGATGGCGTCAAGTGTGGCAGCAGTAGTGAGGTTGGCCCAGGATCGGACATTGTTTCATTCTGCTGTGCATGGGGTCGCTATGAGTCGGTTCTGACTCGATGGCACCTTACAACAACAATAACAACAACAACAGCTCCTTGAGGGGGTCCTGGTGTAGCGCTGTGGGCTAATGCATCAGACTGCAAAGTCGTTTGAACTGCAGTTGGTGGTTCAAGCTCCCCAGCTGCTCCTTGGGAACCTCATACAGGGTCGCTATGGGTCTGAATCGACTCAACACCAAGAGCTCCTTGAGGGGTTGGAAGCTAGGGCTGCCCCGAGGACAGTCTCCTACCTATTGGCTATAATTTTCATGGGCCCTCTCCAGCTCTCTCTGGGTTCTGAGAGTAATCTAATTGGGCAAATTCTGGGTCTGCCATACTCCCTCTTCTTCCGTTTGCCAAAGATGTCTGAGAACCCCCCTCCCCATCCTACCCCTGTTGTTAAGTGCCTTTGAGTCGATTCTGATCATAGCGAGCCCGTATAGGGTTTCTGAGAAGCAGCTGGTGGGTTTGAACTACTGACCTTATGCTTTGTCGTCCAGTGCTGACCCTACAGCGCCACACCAGAAGTCCTACATGACATAAATCCGGCTCACTTTCTCCTGGGGGCTCTGGCCTTGATTTAAAGTCTTCTTTCACACCAGGACTCCTTCTTAGCACCATCCATTCCCCACAGGTGGTCAGAGGCGCTCTGCTGCCACCTAGTGACCGCCAGGGATCATAGATCCTGTAATACAGTAGGTGGGGGACCCATGGTGGAAGGTGAGACGTGTAACAGGTGGATATTTTACTAAGAAATAAGAATTCCTGGTGTGGTGCTATGGGATAAGCACTGGACTACAATTCACAAGGTTAGTTAGTGGTTCAACCCCACCAGCTGCCTATAGAGGCTCATTACGTGCTAATTTAATAGCAATGTATCAGAATTGTTTTCTTAATCAATGAAAGTATCTAAGAGACTCCAGGACTCTGGGAAAAATACTAGTTGGTGGTTACCAAGAAGTTAAATCTTTATTTCCTGTTTGTTTTGTGAGGGGCATTAAGCACTCTGAGCTTACCAAGCATAAAAGGAGGCAGTAGTTGTCAGTCAGCTTGGGGTCCTGGGGCAGCTGGCACAGCAGAGGAAGGAACACTGCTTTATTATAGAAGTAGACTAATGAAGCACCCTTCTCTTTTCCCTTGGAGGAAAAACGAGGCAAGAAACTACAATCATGTGAGGCAGAACGTTTAGATTTTGTCTTTTCAAGGCTAGAATCTGGATGAATCTGCCTTTGAACGCTGAATTCAAGAAGGACCTAAAATTGTACTACGTGAACTCGGTTTGTTCTAGAGGAAAACCCAATTACCTTCTTTCCTGATGACTTTGTGGTGAGACTGTAAACTTAGCAGGGATATTCAAGGATGAGCCAGCCACAGGGCATGCATTTGAATTTTGAGGCATGATAAGCCTGGCCCGAGTCTTGGGGCTCTCCAAGTCCACACAGGTCTGGGGTCCAGTCCTCAAGTCTCCCCAGTGGACATGGTCTATCCCTCTCATTGTTGTCAGCTGCCATAACCTTGGCCCCTGATGCATGGTGACACCGTGCACAATAGAACAAAATTGTGGTCAGCTCCTGCCCCAACCTTACGATCTCTAGGGTTTTCACTGTGATTTTTCGAAGTAGACTGCCAGACCTTTCTTCCTAGTCTGTCTCAGTCTGGCGGTGCTGATGAAGCCTGTTCGGCATTATAACACGAAAGCCTTCACTGGCAGACAGGTGGAATGGTGGCTGTGCATAAGGTACATTGGCCTGGAATCGAACCAGGGTCTCTCACATGGAAGACAGGAAGTCTACCACTGAAACATCACTGTCCTCATCTTCTCTTTGTACCCTTATCTTCACACAAACCCAAACACCCAGTGCCACTAAGTCAATTCCTACTCATGGTGACCCCAGAGAGGGTTTCCCAGACTGTACATCTTGATGGAATTAGCAGACTCAGATTCCTCTTATGGAGCAGCTGCTAGGTTTGAACCCACGGGCCTCCCCATTCACTCATTCATTCAACACTTCTGTTCCTGGATCTGGTGTCTGCCTGGGGGAGCACCTGACCCAGTGCTGGGGACAGACTCTAAACAAACAAGTAGAGCCGTGTTGGTGAGGATTGGCAGAACCCTAACCTGGAGTGGGGCAGGAGGCAGGGGGCAGAAAGCTTTCCAGAGGAGCTGGTTCTTGAGCTAGATGACACCGGTAGAGACAAGAGTATTTGGGCTACGGCTCACTAGCCACTTTCCCTCCCTTCTCTGTGCCCCAAGCCTTTCTTTGCTGCCACAACTAAAATTATTTTTGTCCTTTCTTAACAATGCTGCTATATTGGATGCTTTTTGTCCCCAGCCTGACATCTCAAAAAAAAAAAAATATATATATATATATATATATCCCTGTGCCTTCATGGTTTTCTTCCCCTGACAGTGAAATTCCAGCAAACATGCCATCAGCCTCATCTCCAAGTAATAGCGTCCCTGTCTGCCGGAGACCCAGCCTTCCTCCAAGTTTCTCCTCTTTAGCAGGCTGGCCCTGACCTCTTCTGTTGGAGCTCATAGATGCTGAAAATAGAAATAATTACCTTACCAAATACTGAATGCTATCTTTCATTTCTTACTTTATTTGTATTTCTGACAGTGTCTTCCTTGCTCTCCCATGACTCTCTGTTTCACTAAAAAGGGGAACATTATCCTTGTGTGACCAAAGGGTCTCATCTACAAAGTACTTTGTGTCACCTTCCACAATATACACGCTGGCACTGTTATCTAGCTTACTGGGCTTCAAGTCTCTCTAGGGCAGAGACTCTGGGCTTCTCTAAATCCTTTCTTATGGCCCCTTATCCAACATCACCCATGGCCTCCCCCAAAAAAAACCCAACAACAAAACACCCACAATTTGCCATCAAGTCTGATTCACGGTGACCCCATGTGTGCAGAGGATACCTGTACCCCCTAAGATGTCAAAAGCAGATCACCAGCCTTCTTCTGAAGCAACTCTAGGTGGGTTTGAACTGCCCACCTTTTGTTTATAATTAAACACTTAACTGATTGTATTCCCCAAGGGCTCCTTTGTCTATTTCAGTCTCTGTGAACCAACAGGCTGTCACTGTTCTGTAGCTAATGAAGACAAGGTATTCCTTCCAGTCTATGCCATGAGTTATGACGAGCTACCGATTGTCGTCCAGCTGACTCTGATCCCCTGGTGACCCCATGTGTGTCAGAGTAGAATAATGCTCCCAAGGATTTTCAATGGCTGTCAGGCCTTTGTTCCATCTCCTGGTGGATTTGAACCTCCAACCTTTCAATTAGAAGTCAAGTGCATTAAGCATTTATTTGTACCATGGATGTCTGTACCATACAGATGTACAAACTACATAGCCTTCTACAAACGCCATGCCTCTCTTCCAGAGGTGGATGGTTTGTTCACTGAGAAGCGGTTTCGTACCTCACTCTTCCCTCACTGGGTGGGGTGATGTCCAATGCCAAAGAATGAGAATGAGGCAGAAAGGGTTGTGGTTACATGAAAGCACAAAGCCCCCAGCGTTGTCCATATGAACTACGGACAGAGGCCAGTCTTCATTGAAGAGAGGGACTCACAATCATGAGCTACTGAAGAAATATTCTAAGATGACAGATCTGTTCCTTGGTCTTTTCCAAGTCAAAGAATGACTAAAAAGGCTGAAGGAAATAAAGATTTAATTTTTGACTGAAGGTTATATATAAATGGAGACTTGGTTCTCCCAAAGAATGTGGTGCACACTGGGTGTTGGGTGGTTGGTTCTCCAATACCCATCCCAATCCTGTCCAGTGGGCAACAGCAATGTGTTTGGGGAAATGATACTGTTCAATAGTTGGGCCTGAGTGGATTATGGGCTTTCCCGTAGCCCTTGCCATGTGACCAATTCCAGCCAATGAGACATAAAGAAAGAACTTCTGAAGGTTTTTGGAAAGCTCTCCCTTTCTTTTAACAAAGAGACTAATGGGCAGCCATTCTCTCTCCTCAGATCTGAATGAGGAAGGATATTGGCTGACTACCACAGGCAGACCTCACAGCTGTGAGGGGAAATGGTAGAATGATGTCACCATGGTTGAAAGCAGAGTGAAGATGACAAGAGTCTGGTCCTTACTGGCACTGTTGAGTCTCTGGGTCAATGCTGAAGCCGCCCGAACTCTTCATGGACTCTACGTTCCATGGGCCAATGAGAGTTCTCATTGTGTGAGGTTGAGATGGGTTTTCTGCCAAATACTGTCCATAGCACCTTGTTGATAGTTACCAATTGATAGTTAGTTTGGGAGAAGAATGGTGCAGAATTTACAGGACTTAGAGAACGGAACATGAGGGACAAGAGAGAAAGAATTGAGCTGGTCTCTCAGATCACTGATGTAGAGGGGGCATCAGTATACTGACGATGTGGTGGTTCAGTTGGGCTCAGACACTTTTCGTTTCCCTTCTCCCTTCTCCCCTGAGTGTCCGTCCACATATGTGAAAAGGCATGGAGACTTTTGCTTCATCACTGTAGGAAGCTGGAGGTACTTGGATGGGGAGGACAAAGGCTGGGAGAGACAGGAAGGTGACACAGTTGGCATGATGTCTAGTGCAGCCACTGGATCTATCTGAGCCTAGGGTGCATAGGTCAAGCCCAGAGCCATTAGGACTGGAGTGCTGGCCAGAAGCAAAGCCACTTCTGGGGCCATCAATAGTGCGGTACAGAGGTTGAGTGGGGATTTGTCTTCCCTAGCTTGTATGGAATTCAGCTATGACTGCGTACCCCAAGGACTTGTGGACACCAAAGAAGCTAGACTAGACACTAGTATTCTCACAATGGCCACCACTGGTAGTGGCCACTTCATAGGTCGTAGATGTGGCAAAGGTAGAGCCAGAGAGAGGAGGAAGGACACAAAGTCCAGTGGTGACTGGACTGACTGACTGCCTTTCCTTTGGGACGTATTGGACACCCCTGGTTTCTATCAAGGCAGAAAGGAGGCTTAGGGCCATGGTCATCGTTAGCTGCTGTGGACTGATGCCCACTCTTACTCATCATGATGATCCCAGACACAACAGGACATGATGTTGCCCAGTCCTGGGCCATTGCCTGGATTGACTGTGCATTGGCTCATTGTGATCCATAGGGTTTCGTTGGCTGATTTCCAGAAATAGCTAGCCAAACCCTTTTTCTTAGTGTGACATAGTCTAGAAGCTCCACTGGAACTTGGTCAACATCATAGCAACACACAAGCCTCCACCAATAGACAGGCAAGGTGAATCGAACTGGGGACGCCCACTTGGAAGTCTAGGATTCAACCACTAAACCACCAATGTGTGACTCAGTTTGTAACCACGAGTTGGAGAGGTCAGATGACATGAGATTCCACTGGCAGGGACAATAGAAAACGCATTTTGGTTAAAGATAGTCCTGTTTGGGGCCTGGTGAGTTTGAGATGGTTGGAAGTCTGGGATGGGCAGGCTGAGCTTGCAAACGGATCGGAGCACCATCACAGAGAAGGCAATTTTTCACAGTGATTTGGATGGAGTCAGAAACACCTCTCCTCTCAAAATTTCAGCCACCTCAGAGGCAGGAAGAAGAGAGAACTCCACAGGGATGTGTGATTGTGAGATGTGTTTGGATCCCTAGAAACATCTAGAAAGCAGCTGGCTACGAGGCAGGTGTTCATGAAATCGGGGAAAGGGAACATAGCCTTCAAAGTTTAAAGCAGAAGGAGGGTGGAAAGAATGATACCGTGTAGAGTCAGAAGTCAGAAAATGGTCAAAGGCAGAAAATGAAGAACCCGGACCTTTAAGGAACAAAAGAGGAAGAGTCATTTTTTAAAACCTAGCCTAGTTAGCCGAGCAGGTGGAAGGGAGGAAGAAAATCAGGAAAATGTGGGAGAGTGGCAGATGCAAGAAGAATGTTTCAAGAGAGAGAGGGAGTGGTTGATTGTTTCAAATGCCGAACAGAGGTCCATACCAGCACCCTAGCAACCAGGAGGTCTCCATGGCCTTCAGGAGAGCAGTTTCCACAGTGGAGATAAAGCTGCGGCTAGACTGTGTAGACTGAGAAATGAACGGGGGTGGCATGTGTAGACGAAGCTTGCAAAAAGTCTGACTGCTGAAAGGAAGACGGAGATGGTGGTAGCTAACGGGACATGGAGTTGAGAAGGACACGCCAGGTGATAATACAGGGTGAGGATGTAATTGATGGAGCTAAGTGGGAGGGGAGAGAATTCAAGCTCAGGAGACAGGATGGATGTGCCCCAGAAAGGAGCAAAGGAGGGGCTGAGGCATGCTGTACAGCCCACCCATAACTGTTTCTACTTTTTGAAGGAAACAAGAGAGGAAGATGGAAGTGGTCTGAAATGGAAATGTGGAGACTGGGAGTGAAAGTTGACCAGTACTCTAGGGGGCACCAGGAGGCAAAACTGAAAACTAAATTGAGGCTGGAGTCCTTGATGCTGGGAAGCGCCAATGTACACAGCTGTCCGCTTTTCCCCCTGAGTGTGGAAGGGAAGAGGGTAGATAGTTTAGAACTCTGCAAAGCAGGGATATCAGGACAGGACTCTTAGAAAGCCAAGAAGCTTGACCAAGATGGGCTCTTCTTCCACCTGTGCCTCAGGGTTTACCCTGTGTTAAAGTGTCTTCTCACTTATCACAAGGCTTTCCTAGGCTTAAAAACACCAAAAAATTCAAGGAATTAGACAGTGTACCTAGTGGTGGTACCATGGGTGTACATTAACCACAACTACAATCTAAGAGAGAGGACAAATGGGAGCAAGGGGTACAGCCTGAATCAGGAGACAGGAGACCAGGCTTTACTCTTGTCTCCATTCCTGTGTGACCTTGAACAAGTTCCTTCTACTCTGGGAACCCTGCTGTCCTAATAGAATATTTAGAACAGACGGTTTTCCTAAGGTCTCTGCAAGTTCTAAATATCACTGTGCTTACGAGGAGTGGATGGCAGGAGCAATTGGATCACCGGGGCCACAAAAGCCTGGGTACCTTCTTGCTGAGGACCCTGCATCATTTCCTACAGAAAAGATTCACTCCTAAGTACATGGGAGTTTCAAAAAGTTCAGGAGAAAATACCAAGATCCTTTCATTCCATTTTTCCATGGGTTTTTTGAACCCCCAGAGTATATATCATAGGAGACCTGGTGTGGCACTATGGGTTAATGCACTGGACTGCAAAGTTGGTTTGAACCATAAGGTCAGTGGTTCAAGCTTACCAGCTGCTCCTTGGAAACCCTGTACAGGGTTGCTCTGGCTCGGAACCAACTTGGTGGCACTAAACATAAGATATACCATTGGAGCTCTGGTGATGTAGTGGGTTATATGTTGGGCTGCGAGCCACAAGGTCAGCAGTTCAAGTCCACCTGCAGGAGAAAGATGAGGTTTTCTGCTCCCATAAAGATATACAGCTGCAGAAATCCTATTCAGGGTTGCTATGAGACTGAACCATGCACATGCAAAACAAGAAGTATTTACCCAAACCAAACCCACTGCCATCTGACTCAGGGCGACCCCACAGGGTAGAACAGAAATGCTCCTGGGCTTCTGAGCCTATAAGCTTTATGGAAACAGACAGCCTCGTTTTACTCCAACAGAGTGAATGGTGGACTTGAACTGCTGACGTTCAGATTAGCCGGCCAATGACTAATCCATAATACCACCAGGGCTCCCCTCCTGGCAGTGGTGTTGTTAAGTGCCATAAGAGTTGGTTCAAACCTACCAGCCGCTCCTTGGAAACCCTACAGAGAGTCACTATGAGTTGGAACCTATTCTTTGACACTTAACAACAACAAATACAAGGAACAGGCATTTTAGATTGAATTAACCCAAAATTTTCTGAAGACCTGGTACAACTGTAGTTGTCTTGCATGGCTTCAGAAGAGGGCCGGCTTGGAAATTTGGGGAAAATCCCAGAAAATGCAGCAGGAGCCAAAAAGCCTAGTTCCCCCCCACTTCTGTACAGTGTTTTTGCTTCCCTTGTTTTCCCTGGCTCCTGTCCTGGGCCTTAGCTTCCTTCCTCCAGGAAGCCCTCTGGCTGCCAATTGGACCCCTACCTGCCTGAGAGCTCCAACAGGGAGGCAAATTCCTTCCTGGCTTGGCTTCTCATTTACCCAACAGGCGGGGCAGCTTTGCAGGCCACACCTGGAGATTCAAATCAAATCAAGAGCCTCTCTGCCTTGGGGGCACTTCATTTGTATTTTAGCTGATCAGAGGAAATCATGCAGAGACCCACTTCAGAAGTAAACTGAATGAAAAGTGGGACCCCCTCAGCTTCCAGCTGTAGGGTGATACACCCTCCCACTCTCCAAGGTGCACACTTGGAGCTGGGTACCCCCACAGCCTGGCACACCCACAGCAGAGGTGGGCACTGCCCTGAACTGGGATTCTGGAGGGCTTTCACACTTTTCTTCATACCTGTCTTGACTGCAAACATGGAAAGGGGCTAACACTGGTTTGGGCCTGGGCGGAAAAGGAGTCATTGGGAACTGCTGGGGCACGCCAGGAGGCTGCACTGCTGCTCTTCACCACCAGAGGGCACTGACACAGTGACTGACTGGGTGCTGGTAGTGCAATTTGTGGAGCTCCTAGTTAAAGAATTTCAGCGACAGCAGAGCATTAATTAACCCAAGCATAGGGCCCTTCTAGGCGTGAAGCCTTGTGCAGCTGCACAGGTCTCACACCCATGAAGTTGGCCCTAGGTTAGGGGTTTCAGACAGCCCAGCCTTCAAGTCAGAGGAGACATTGAAGCCAGTACTACAACTAACCGGGATCCCTTAGCACTGTCTCCTACCTGCTTTCCTATCTTCTTTTACAATGTCATGCTGACCGTATGCACAATACTGAGAGGGAATTATGGTTTCAGAGAAAGCCACTGGGGTGCAGTTTTTGAAAGAAAAAAAAAAAAAGGTGTATGGCTTCATAATTATTAGGTAACTATCTTGGGAAGCAGAGGGAGCCCCTTCAAGAAACTAAAGTAGCACGGAGAATCCAAGCTCTGCAAATTTCGCTCCAGTTAAGGCTTTTCACTTGCTTCCAAAATTCCCGTCAACCCACAGCAGTCAGCCTGTTCCAAAATATCTGTGGCGCTGTAGGATAAGCACTAGACCTCAGGGTGGTTTGAATCACAAGGTTGGCAGTTCAAACTCACCGGTTGCTCCTCAGACACTCTGTACAGGGTCACTATGAGTCAGATCTGACTCAATGGTGCTTAACAAGAAGCAAGGAGAGCGGCCCAGAACTGACCTCTAAGATCCTTGTCAGTGCTTTAAGGTCACTGTCTAAGAGTTGAGCTGGGGCTGGAGGAAGCTCTGGTGGGAGCTTGAGGCTGTCCAGTCTGTAACCCAATGACTCATTTCTGTCCTCCCCTGGCCTTCAGAGAGGGTGACAAACTTGTGAGCCTATTCTTGCTGTGGAATCTGCTTCAACGCATGATCACCCCATGTGGCAGAGCAGAACTGAGCCCCATAGGGTATTCAAGGCTCTGACCTTTGGAAGCAGATGGCCAGACCTGTATTGCAAGTTGCTTCTGGATGGGTTCAAACTACCAACCTTTTGACTAGCAGTAGACCTACTTAACCACTGGAATACCCAAGGGCTCCCATAACACCCTGCAATTATCCTTCAGTGCAATTTGTGGACACACCATGCTAGTGAGACACACCATGCTAGTGTTTGTAAGACACACCATGCTAGTGAGAAGCTACTTGGGAAACAAAGTCATCCAATCTGATTCACAAGCTAAGGAGGAGGAGGCCAGGGCCACTCGTTTAAATTGGGACCCACAGAGCCCATGTGGAAGTCCTGATGTGGCACTGTGGGCTAATGCGCCAGGCTGCAAAGTCGTTGGAACTGCAAGGTCAGTGGTTCAAGCTCACCAGCGGCTCCTTGGAAACCTTATACAGGGTCGCTATGGGTCAGAATCGACTCGAAGACACTTAACAACAACAACAGAGCCCATGTGAAAGAGCCATGTGGTGATGCAATGGTTAAGCACTTGGCTGCAACCCAAAAGGTTGGAGGTTTGAATCCACCCAGTGGCTCTGCAAGAAAACCCCAACCCATTGCCATAAAGTTGATGCCAACTCATAGGATTTCTGAGGAGCAGCTGGTGGTTTGAATCACCAACCTTGCGATTGGCAGTCCAGTGCTTATCCTATAGTGCCACACCAGGAAATCCTACTTCTACTTTGTTACATAAGAGGAAGATCAACGTGAAAGCGTAACCCAGGTATTCTCCCTGGAAAGACTCGTGGCCACCGAGTTGGCTCTCTTAGTGACTCTATTGGACAGAGGAGAACTGTCCCCTAGGGTTACCAAGGCTTGTAAATCTTTACAGAAGCAGATGTCACATCTTTCTCCTGAGGAGTACCTGGGTTTGAATTGTCCAACGTTCAGTCAGCAGCCCAGGGCTTAATCACTGCACCACCTCCCTGAGAAGAGAGGAGTTTGCATCTGCAAATATGACAGCTAGGTTCCCTTACATAGTTAGCATGTTAACTGTGTCCTGAGTGTTCTCTTATCAGTCTTTTCCCTGGTGAGAATTAGTTTGATAAAGGGTAAATCAAAACAACAACAACAACAAACAAAAATCAAGCCTACTGCCACGGAAGGGTTCCCAACTCATCCCAACCCTATACAGGGTTTCCCAGCTGCAAATCTTTATGAGTGCTGACAGGCTCATCTTTATCCCTTGGAGCAGCTGGTGGACTTGAAACGCTGACCTTGCGGTTAGCAGCCCAATGCCTAAACCACAGTGCTACCAGAGCTCCTTTTGATAAAGGGAAAGTACAGTCCAAATCAATCACTTTTGGACTCTGTGACCTTGAGCAAGTCCCTAATCCCTGTGGGTCTCCTGTTGCATGGACCATTAAGGTGCACTTCAGTCCTAAAATAAATTCTATGATTCTCTGAGTTCCAAGTAAATGTCACAAAGGAGGCTGTCTAGCAGCGACAGGTATTGTCTGTGCCCAAAGCCTTTTTCCAGAGGAAATAATGTCTGAGGAGAGAAAGGACCTCTGTGGACTGACGTGAACTTCTGGTCTCTTCCTCGTGAGCATCTCTAATCTCTGCTGCTTCGAGGGAGGTACCCATGGAAACACAGGCATCTTATGCAAGAGACATCTTTGCTAGCTCAAGGGTTCTAGCACCTACCCTTCTCTTTGGTAATCTTCGTCCAGGTTTGACAGGAGCTGTGAGCCCTCTGTGGAGAGGTCCACAGCAGCCAGGGGCAGGTCCCGATAGGCAAAGTTGCCCAGCTGCACATGGGCAAGGCTCTTGGTCTCTTCGTCTACTTGTTGGGAGATGATTTCAACTTCAGAAATTCCTCCTTCTATGGCAGGCCTGAGGGGGGAGGAGGACAACAGGGAAGAGTCATCCCCAAGAACATAATCATTTTTCCAGTCCCCATGGGGAAGAGGGAGCATGTGCTAGAATCTATGCTGTCCAAGTGGAGAGCTGGTGAAGTGTGAGGCTGCCATTCACCCTTGCTGGTCACCCCAGGGATTGAATCGAGTCTCTAACCAGTCCCATCGCCTCACCTTTTAGGGAAAAGTGGAAGAATGGCAAGAGGAATTGCTCTGATCTGAAAATATGAGCTTTTTCAGGGAAGGTAAACACCCAGATAGTAACACTGCCAGCCAGGAAGGCCATGGTTTTAGTTTTCAGGCAAATCGACATATATATATTAACTTTTTATTGTGAATTGTGTGAAGGTTTACAGACAAGTTCATCAGCTCTACAAGGTTTTTATTAAAGAATGGCTTCCTGGTTTTCCTTGTCAAGGTTTTTTTCCAAAGTTTCAACCATGTATCCAGTGGTAGAGGAAAGAGGTGTTTGTTCACAACTGAAAGGTATACGGTTGGTACGCCTTTGGGGAGCCTTCCTGGAAACTTTGGGAAGCCTTGGGGAATGTAGACAGGTTTGTCCGCAATCAGCTGTCCTTGATTGTCACCCTTCCCCATCTATACTGGCCCCACTATATCTGCCTGTTTAAGGTTGGGAGTAAGAAGTGGGAGTCACTTGGTCAAATGTCTGAGTGACTGTGAGTCTCCTCCTATCAGACTTCCTCAGGGGACCCCCAATCCCTGACAACTCTGGTGGCATTCCAGTTTCTCAAACAGGGGCAGTATCACCTCCCAAACCCAGAAACAAAACCAAAAGACAAACCAGTTGCTGTTAAATCTATTTTAACTCCTGGTGATTCCATGGGTTGCAGAGCAGAATTGCTCCACAGGATTTCATGGACGTTCACCAAGCCTTTCTTCCGAGGTGTCTCTGAGAGGGTGGGCTTGAACAGCCAACCTTTCAGGGAATAGCTGAGGGCTTACCTATTTGTGCCAAATTAACTATGTGGCAAATTGTGGAGCATTTTTTGGTTCCCACAATAACCATGAGGAAGGAAGGAGAAAGTCACTACTGACATATCCAACAATGTGTCCAACAAGCAAGAACTGTCCTGCCCAAACACCAACAGCAGTCCTGCTAAGAGATGCTGGGCTAGATTGTCTTGGTTTAACTTTCCAGGGGCGCCATCTTTGTTTCTTCTTGGATCCCATCGCCTCTTGTAGAAGCTGAGGGTGTGGCTCTTGTATCTCTGGCTAAATAATGAGGGTTTGAAAGGAAAACGGTGTGACTGGAGAGAAGTAAATAATAACTACTTGAGGGAACACTGAGGCTAAGTGTCCAGGATACTGAGAGATCAGTTTTCATACTGAGGATGCTGGAAAGTGTATCAGCAGCTCGGCTCTTGAGCAAGGCTGTAATGCTGACTTCTGTGAGGCCCCTCTTTGCACCTCAGTTTCTCCACTGAGAATGTGAGGAGGTGACACAGATGCTCCCTGAGGACCATTCCATCTTCCTTTATGATCTGATATAGATAAGAACCCTAAGCAGGAGGGAGGGTCTCTAGGGTGACAAGACCCTACACGTGGATGGGGAGCTCTAAACTCTTAAATGTTCTTTTCCAACAACCACTGAAACCTAACCAGCAACACACATTCATGAAGTTGAGGGCTGTATATGCCTATTTGTCTTTTGCTTGAATCATCTAGATAATTGAAGGAAAAGTGGGATTTCTTTTTTATTTGAACACCACAGGTTGACTGCCAAAACTACTTGACTTCACCAAGTAATTTTCAGTGTCCCAATTCTCGTTCATAGCCCTCATTTAAACCTTTGCTTTTCATTACCTGTCAAGCACAGATAATGGTACTCATCATTGTGTGACATTTACAAAATGACTCAAGATCTTTAGACGGGACAGTCACAGGATGTGAGGCTTCTGTGTTTCTTAACAATGGAAATAAAAGTGTAGGTGTTTATGGGGGGAATTCCAACTCCTCCAGATGTTTCCCAAAAAACAGATGATAGGTTGAATTGGTTATTTATTTTTTTGGACTATGCGAGGAAACTATGAACTCCTGAACTGAACAAGCAGAGTTTTCTGAGCATTGGGGTACTCTTGGAGGGCTGGAGTAAGCGTCTTGGAGCCAAGCAGGCTAAGGCTCCAAGAAACATAGAACTTCTATCTTCTGGATTTTTTGCTATATTGTTCCCTTTCTACTGATGGCTGGTCACATGGTTATCTCAGTGGAGAAATAAGCATTCTCTTGGTGGGCGTGAAAGTGCCATAGTTCCTAGTCTGCTTACTGAGACTAGACCTTGACCTTGGATCTGTGGTAGATGATATGTGTCAAGGGCTCCATTCTTCATCCTCCCTGTGACAAAAGGCCTTTGCTATGTGACTTTGCAGCTCTATCGGTCAAAACAAAGTATCTTTTCCCATCCTTTGAATTTAAGTTTAGTCATGTGACTAGTTTTGTCCAATGGAATACTAGCAGGTACCACCCAAGCAGAGGCATTAAAAGGCTCTTGAGAGTTTCTGCTTGTGTGCTCACCTCTGACATCACCATTCAAAGATGCCCAGATGAACCAACTGAAGGATGACAGAAACATGGAGCAGAGCCCAGTCTCCCCTAAATTAACTGACAGCCAGCAGAGCCCCACATTCAAGAGTAAGCCCAGTCAAGATCAGCAGAGCTATCTGCCTGACTCCTCCAGACATGGGAACAATAAACACTTATTGTTGTATTCCACTGAGGTTCTGTGGTGGTTTGTTATGCAGCATGATGGTGCCAGTAAACAGCTGATTCAGCTGGTGTACAAATGCTCCAGATGACAGACCAACCAGGCCCAGAGAGAGGCCAGCACAGTGGAACGTAACAGTGCTGCTCTGATCTTGTCATTTCTGCCAACAATTTATAAAACTCAGGACAAGTGACCATCTTGCTAGTGCTTGGGTTTCCCAACAGTAAGATTAAGTGGTTTGTTCATAGGCCATCTTAAAAGTTTCGGGAACTGAAAGCAATTCGCCCTTAGGAGTATGGTCACTGTTTCATAAGGCCTACTTTGAGGCATCCTCTCATGATTTCTAAATTTCTCTGCAATTCTCATTTTTTTCATTCACCTTTGTTGCTGTTAAGTGCCGTCAAAGCACTTTCTAATCTAGTCTTGAGGTTTGCTTTTGGAAAGGTTTCCCTGTTTTCTGTGGCCTCTTTCATGCTCAAGGAAATGTGTGTTGTGGTTGCCCACATTATAAGATCTTTGTCTTACGGGAGATTTATAGCAATAGTGCTGGATTGCAGGATTCCTCTGCTTTGTGAACTATAGAAATAAATGTGATGTCCTTGTAAAAGGTTGCACAACTGGAGGAACGTAATCGATACCACCAAATGGTACATGTAAGAAACTGTTGAACTGGTGTATGCTTTGCTGTGTATATTCTCAGCAGCAAAGTAATTTTTTTTTTTTTTTTTTTAATGAGAAGCCCTTAATGATAAACTCAGAGTAAAATGAGATTTTTAACAAGTCATTTCAGTGAAGGCTCAAGGACAAACCACCTGAGAGGCCTTCCACTCCATAGGGCTGGGGAGAGAGCTCTCAGCTTGCACACTCGATTTGGATATACTGATTCCCCATTCACAGAGAGGGGATCGTGATACTACTCACTGTGGGTTGGTCATGTTGAAGGATGCAACCAGAGCCACAGATGTCCTGGGTATTCTAGTGGGGCTCAGCTGTCCTGAAGCCTGCCCTCAGCATTTCCAGGCGTGGGATCTATAAGACACACACAAACATGGACCCCTGAAAACAAGGAATCAAATAGATCTTTTTATTACACTCAGATGCCAAACCACAATCCTCTTAAGCGCCTCTAAAAATGGAAGTCCTTAGAATTTTCTCCTACAAAGCATTTTGGCTTTAAAGTAATGCTGAATGTTGTAGTTGTTGTTATGTGCTGTGGAGTCGGTTCCGACCCATAGCGACCCTGTACAGGGTTTCAAAGGCTGTAAATCTTTACAGGAGCAGAAAGCCTCATCTTTCTCCCGTGGAGCTGCTGGTAGTTTCGAACTGCTGACTGTGAGGTTCGCAGCCCAATTTGTAACCACTATGCTACCAGAGCTCCTGAGAGTCTTATCATTATTCTATGTAGGGATAGCAATAGGGTACCTTTATATAGGGTAATTGTAACAATAAAACTTTTTTCTCTCTTTTTTTTTTTAGAAAGGAGGAGACAGGTCCAGAGCGGCTGAGTGATTTTTCTATGTCATGCAGATGTGATGGAAGAGCCAAGCTAGACTCCAGATTTTCCGATTCTTTATCCGCAGCTCTTTCAGAAAGCCTGGGAAGCTTTAGACTTCATTCTTAAGCCAGTTGCCATTGAGTCGATTCCAACACATGGTGACCCCATGTGTGTCAAAGCAGAACTGTGCCCCATAAAGAATCCAACAGCAGACCTCCAGGCTTTTCTCCCATGATGCCTCTCTGTGTAGAGTCAATCTGTTCACCTTTCAGTTGGCAGGAGAGTGCATGAATGGTTATCGTCTTAAAAATCTCAACTATTTTCCCACTTATTTCTTTCTCCATTTTGCTTCTTTTTCTTGTTTTTCTTCCAGGCTTTCCACTCTTCCTCTTCTCAATCGGACCTCGCAGTAAGGGAGGCAGCGTAGCGGAGTAGTTAAGAGAGCAGGTCTGCAATCAGTCTGGCTCTCACTTACTAGCTCAGTGACCTTGCATAAGTTATGTAACTGCTTTATCCTCAGATTTCCCATCTATAAAGTGGGGATAGTAACAGAACTAACTAAATAATGCATGTAAGACATTTGGAGGGGTGCAGGACACATAGTAAGCACTGTATCCTTGCTAACGTTCATGATATGTTCATGATCATAATTATTAGTTTATAAATTAAAAGTCTTGTGGAAAACAACACAATTCAGCTGAAGGTGCACATAAAACAAGACAGAATGGGATTCTGGATGATTTTGGATACGTTATTAAGGAGATTACTCAAAGGAGTGATCCTTTTGACAGTCACATTCTACCATAAACTGCTTTTCCTGCCAGAAACCAAGACTCCCTTTTCTAATCCTAAAGCCCAGTCCTGGAGGCCGGAGAACTAGAGATACACAGTGAAATACGGCCAAAAGACATGCAAAAGGAAACGCCACTTCTAGGGGGAAGGGTATCAGAAGGTGGATGGGAAATTTTCAAAGAGGTAAAGCTCCTCTAACTTCTAGTAAGTACGAAACCCCAAGCCTACTGCCATCGAGTCGACTCAGACTCAAAGACTTCCAAGGTTGTAAATCTTTACAGAAGCAGAAAGCCTCATCTTTCTCCTGCAGAGGGGCTGGTGGGCCTGAACTGCAGGCCATGGTTAGCAATCCAGTGCTTATCCTGCAGGATCACCAGAGTTTCTTAAATTAAGAGAGAATTAAAGTTAAACTTGAGGAAACCTTGGGGAAGTTTGTACTCACAACAATGGAAGTAGGAGATAATGTAGAGTTCGCTAAATTGTTGGTATTAAGTGCTGCTGAATCAGTTCCAACTCATAGCGACCTGTTTTCAAGGAGTGGTTGATGGCTTTGAACAATTGAATTTGCAGTTAGCAGTCCAGTGCTTATCCTACAGCACCACACCAGGGTCTTAATATGAGGGGGTCTTCAAACAATTTGTGGAAAAATTCTATTATCCTTTTCAATTTAATTTTTCCATGATTTTTTTGAAGTGCTCTCATTTCCCTATCAGATATTTCTGGAGCAAAAAAAACATTTTTTTAAAATATATACAATTGTAGAAAATAATATAAAGGACCTCTAGTTACCCATTGGAGTCCTGGTGTGGTGCTGTGGTTTAATGCGCAAGACTACAAAGCCATTTGAACTGCAAGGCTGACAGTTCAAGCTCACCAGCTGCTCCTCGGAAACCCTGTACAGGGTCTCTATGGGTCGGAACTGACTCGACGGCACTTAACAACAACAACAACAACAGTTACCCATTGGAGTCCTGGTGTAGTGCTGTAGGATAATTCACTTGACCGCAATGGCGGCCGCTCAAACGGAAATCCTACACAGGGTCGCTATGAATCGTAACTGACTTGACTTCACTTATCAACAAACAATTTTAGAGAACTCTCCATCTTCTCGTACTTCCGTTGTTGTGTCACTGTGAGTCAGAACACACTAAACAGCACTTAACAACAACAACAAAAGTTACCCATCACCCAACTCCAACAATTATCAGCTCTTGGAGAGTCTCTTGTTTCCTTTATATTCCTGCCCACTCCAGACCCCATGATTATTCTGAAATGAGTCCTAACTGATGTTTCACTGATTTGTAAATGTTACAATGTGGCTCTAAAAGATAAAACGCAAAGCAAACTCATTGCCCCGAATGGATTCTGAGAGTATAAGTGCCCCACCAGGTTTCCAAGGCTGTGAATCTTTACAGAAACAGACTACCACATCTTCCTCCGTGGAGTGAGTGGCTGGTGGGTCTGCATCACTGATGTTTCAGTTAGCCCCTCAGCGCTTAACCACTGCATGTCACCAGGGCTCCTTACTCTAAAAGATGAAGCTGTCACAATATATAACCACAACACTACCCAAACTTCCAAATCAGCTATACTTCCCTAATGTTGTTAAGTGCAGGTGTATTTGAACTGCCAACCTTGAGGCTAGCAGTCCAGTGTTTCCCCTACAGCATAACACCAGGACTCAAACACCACACCACATATTCATTGTTCACATTTGTCCTGAGGTTTTTTTGGTTTTGTTTTTTTAAATAAGGGTTTACTGAATCAAGGTCCTAAGAAGGTACACACATTATGATTGGTTCATATAATTTGAGTCCTGGTGTGGTTAAGCACTGGACTGCAAAGTTGTCGGAACCACAATGTCGGCGTTTCAAACTTACCAGCTGTTCTTCAGAAACCCTATACAGAGTCGCTATGAGTTGGAAACAACTCAAAAGGATTTAATAACAGTATAATTCTTAACTGTCTTTTAATCTATAAGTAATTCCTCAACCTCACTTTTTCCATGCAATTTGTTGGAAACACTGGCTTTCTCCTTCAAATCTCCCCTAGTCTGGACTACAGTGATTGTATACGTTTTGTGTGTTTAAACATGTTCTTTTGTCCCCTCTATTTCCTGTTCATTTTATTAGAGTCTTCAATCAGATTTAGGTTAAAAACACAACCAACAACACAATCTTGCTTTGGTAAGACTTTATAGAAGGTATCATGAATTTTATCATGAGACACATAATGTCTTCTTGTCCTTTATGTGATACTAACAACCATTGATGATCACTTCCTAGACACATTAATCCACTGTTGTTATTGTTAGGTGTCATTGAGTCAGTACCGACTCATAGTGACCCTATGCACAAGAGAACAAAACATTGCCAGGTCCTTGACTAACCTCACAATTGTTGCAACGCTTGAGTTCACTGATGCTGCCACTTTGCCAACCCATCTCGCTGGGGGTCTTCCTCTTTTTCTCTGACCTGACCAAACATGATAACCCTCTCCAGTGACCGGTCCCTCCTGACAATATGTCCAAAAATATGAGAGACGAAGTCTGGCCATCCTGGCCTACAAGGAGCACTCTGGCTGCACTTCTTCCAACACAGATCTATTGGTTCTTTTAGCAGCCCATGGTACTTTCAACATTCTCCTCCAATACCACAACTCAAAAGCACCAATTCTTCTACGATCTTCCTTATTCACTGTCCAACTTTCACATGCATATGAGGTTATTGAAAATATCGTGGCTTGGGTCAGGCGTACCTTAGTCCTCAAGCTGACATCTTTGCTCCTCAACACTTTAAAAAAAAGTCTTGCGCAGCAAGCAGATTTACGTAATGCAATATGTTGGTTGATATCTTGGCTGCTGCTTCCATGAGTGTTGATGGTTAGTCCAAGAAAAACAAAGTCTTTGACAACTTCAATCTTTTCTCCATTGATAAGAATGCTGTTTAATGGTCCAGTTATGAGGATTTTTGTTTTCTTTACATTGAGATGCAAACCATACCAAAGGCTATGGTCTTCATCAGTAAGCATTTTAAGTCCTCTTCACTTTCAGCAAGCAAGGTGGTATCATCTGCATATCACAGGTTGTTAATGAGTCTCCCTCCAATCCTGATGCCACATTTTTTCTTCATATAACCCAGCTTCTTGGATTATTTGCTCAGCACACAGGTTGAATAGGTATGGTGAAAGAATACAACCCTGTCACATACCTCTCCTAATTTTAAACTATTTAGTATTCCCATGTTTTGTTTGAACTGACTCTTGGTCTATGTACAGGTTCCTCATGAGCACAATTAAGTGTTCTGGAATAGTCATACTTTGAAATGCTGTCCATAGCTTGTCAAGATTCACACAATTAAAGGCCTTTGCATAGTCAGTAAAGCACAGGTAACCATCTTTCTGGTAGTCTCTGCTTTTAGCCAAGATCCATCTGACATCAGCAATGATATCCCTATTTCCATG
>NW_006408610.1:531984-547263 GCF_000296735.1 Chrysochloris asiatica | reverse complement strand
TTGGTAGAATTCTTCTATTTCATCCTCACTGGCTTTAGTGGTTGGTGCGTAAATTTGTACAATAGTGGTATTAATTGGGCTTCCCGGTAGGCACATGGATATTATCCTATCACAGACAACATTGTACCTCATGACAGGTCATGATATGTTCTTTTCGATGATGAATGTAACACCATTCCTGTTCCATTTGTCATTTCTGGCATAGTAAACCATGTGATTGTCAGATTCAAAATAGCCAATACCAGTCAATTTCAGCTCACTAATGCCTAAGATATTGATGTTTATGCGTTCCATTTTATATTTGACAATTTCCAATTTTTCTAGATTCATACTTTGTACATTCCATCTTTTGATTAATCCAGTAGACTTTGTGAAATGATGTTTATCATTCCATCTTCATACACAGGCGCTCAGGTAGTGTGGATTATGAGCTGGGCTGCTAATCACAAGGTCAGTCAGCATCTCAACTGACCAGCCATTCCTGGGGAAGAAGACGAGGCTTTCTGCTCCCATAAAGACTTACAGCCTCAAAAACCCTATGCAGGGTCACTATGAGTTGAAACCACTCCACGGTACACCACCATGTGCATTGATTAATTGGAATACTTCTATGAAGAGAAATTTCCCTTCAGTAACTATCTGATTACCCTCATTACCATACCTGTTGTCATTGAGTTTACTGACTCATGGTGTATTAGAATAGAACTATGTGCTATAGAAAGGAGCTCTGGTAGTGTAGTGGTTATGAATCGGGCTGCGAACCACCAGGTCAGCAGTTCGAAACTACCAGCTGTTCTGCGGGAGAAAGATGAGGCTTTCTGCTCCTGTAAAGATTTACAGCTTTGGAAACCCTGTACAGGGTCGTTACGAGTCGGAACCGACTCCACGGCACATAACAACAACATGTGCTATAGAAGGAGCTCTGGTTAGCATAGTGGTTACAAATCGGGATGCTAATCTCAAGGTCGGAAGTTCAAAACTACCAGTGGTTCTGCAGGAGAAAGATGAGGCTTTCTGGTCCTGTAAAGATTCACAGCCTTGGAAACCCTATGCAGGGTCATTATGAATGGGCACCAACTCCGTGGCATATAACCACCACCATCATCACGTTCTATAGAGTTTCCCATGGCTGATTTTTTTTTTTTTTTTTTTTATGAAGCTGATTGGCAGGCCTTTCTTTGGAGGCACCTAGGGTGAACCTGATCCTATAATAGCCCAGTATGTTAACTGCTGGAGTTCTGGTGTGGCGCTGTGGGTTAACCCACCAGACTGCAGAGCCGTTTGAACTGCAAGGTTGGTGGTTCAAGCTCACCAGCTGCTCCTTGGAAACCCTATACAGAGTCGCTATGGGTCAGAATCGACTCGACGGCACTTAACAACATCAATGTTAACTGCTGCACCACACAGGAAGTTAGAGATATGTGTTGTCATCTCAACAAAAGTTGCAGTTACTGAGCAGGATGGAAGAGTGCCCTGTTAGAATGGGAGATGTAAGTGTGGTTTTATATTATCCCCAGGGAGAGCTGGTAGCACCATGGGGAAATGCTCAGCTGCTAGCCAAAAGCTCAGCAGTTTGAACCCAACGGGGAGACAAGTCCTTGTGATATGGTCCCCTAAAGATTACAACCTTGGAAACCCTGTTGGGCAGTTCTACTCCATCCTATTGGGTAGCGATGAGGCAAAATTGACTTATGGCACTCAACATGTGAACTCTTTATTCCAGAGGGGAAGGTGCTTGACTCTCCGCCACCCCACCCCTTGACCACACACCTTTATTGGTTTTCAAAATAATGAATTGGTATTTTATTATCTCTAGAATCCTGGTGTGGCACAGTGGGCCAATGCGCTGGACTGCAACGTTAGTTTGAACCACAAGTTCAGCGGTTAAAGCTCACCAACCACTCCTTGGAAACCCTATACAGGGTCACTATGGGTCAGAACTGACTCAAGGACTCAACGGCACGCTTAACAACAACAAAGAGTCAATCATAGTGTTTTTAAATTTTTAAAAAAGTTTTTTTGTATGGATTTAAATAGTCACTCAGGTGTTGGGGGAATGTTCTTATTAAGTGCTGTCCAGTCAGTTCTGATTCATAGTGAACCTGTATGGGCTTTTTAGGGAATGGCTGGTGGGTTTGAACCACAGACCTTGTGGTTAGCAGTCCATTGCTTATCTTATAGCATCACACCAGGTTGGGGTAACAGATGCCCTGAAGAGGGGGTGCAGCAGGTTCTTGGAGAGAAGATGTGGGAGAAATGGAGAAATGACTGGCATCACCAGTATCCGGACAGAGGTAAGGAAAGTAACATGGCAAATTCATACTTGGAGATACAGTGAGTCAGCTACTTCAGCCTGAGGTTTTGATACTTAGTAATCTGTACCTTTCAAAAGGTACGATCCTCAAAATTGGAAGCACAAAGCCTGGATGTTATTTTAAAATCATATTTTCCAAACAAAGTGCCACCTCCCCCCATGCCCCCAAAGCATAAGCCTAACAAGATGCAGGTGTAGTCTAGCACTCTATAAATGAACATTTGAAGTGCAAACCAGCTGTCTTATAAAACCTGGTGAAAGTAGAAGAGAAAACCTGTTTTGGATTTACTGGGCCTGGCACTGGTGGTAAGGCTGCTTTTCAGACTTTAGTAACATTCCACTCTCGTCCACTTGTTGCTTCCAAGTCTGTCTTTGCCTTTCTGGTACCATGTTTGTATGTTTGTTTGTTACAGCCAGATCTACAAAGTTCAACATTTCTAAATTAGCATCCTTGGAATTTCAACATCTGAAAGGGTTAATGCGCTTGGCTGCTAACTCAAAGGTTGAAGGTTGAAGACTACCTTTAAGACTGCGGAGAGGCACCTCCGGAAGAAGGGTCTGTGACCTACTTTCCCCCAAATCAGCTACTGAAAGCCCTATGGAGCACAATTCTGTTCTGACTCTCATAGGCTGGCCATGAATTGGAATTGTCAACTGGATGGGAGCCTCCCAGGTTCATTCTTCATCTCTTATTTGAATGAGAACTTATGTGATGTACTTTCCTCTCCATTTGCAGTGGTTCCCAAGCCTGGCCTTACTAGAGTCACCTGGGACCTTTTGGGAAATGTACATTTCCTAGGCTACACTGCAGAAATGTGGAATCATTTGGAGGTTAAGAATCTTTAAGTCCTCCAGGTGTTTCTGATATCCCACCATGTTCAATTGCTCATGAAATTGAGCAGTTTTGAAACTTTCAAGTGTCTCAGAAATTCCAGAAGGGCTGTTAAAACAGTTTGCTAGGCCCCAATCCTGAAGCTTCCGATTCAGTAGGTCTGGGGCAGGGCGGGGTGTGATCATTGGCATTTCTAACAAATTCCCTGGGGTTGCTGGTGCTGCAGACAAAGACCACACTGTGATCTACTGAGTCTGTCAAGTGCCCTCCTGTGGATTTCAACTCACAATGATCCCATGTGGCAGAGAAGAATGGCCCCAGAGTTCCCTAGGCTGTAATCTTCATGGAAGCAGATCTTTCTCACTTGGAGTGGCTGGCTGGGTTCAAACCACACCCTTTGGTTTAGTAGTCAAGTACTGAACCATTGTGCCACCAGGTCTCCCTAGGTAGAAACTGCAACTCATACTGACCCTACAAGACTGAGGGGGTTCCCTAGGGTGCAAATCTTTATGGAAGCAGACTGTCATACCTCTTTCCCAAGGATTGGCTGGGTGGGTTCCAACTACAGACCTTTAGGTTAGCAGCTGAGTACTTAACTACTGAGCTACCAGGACTCCTTCCTTAAGGTAGAGTTGTTGTTGTTGTTGTTGTTGTTAAGTGCCATCGAGTCGATTCTGACCCATAGCGACCCTGTATAGGGTTTCCAAGGAGCAGCTGGTGAGCTTGAACCACCGATCTTGTAGTTCAAACGACTTTGCAGTCTGATGTATTAACCCACAGCGACACACCAGGACTCCTAAGGTAGAGTTGTTGTTGTTAAGTACTGTGGAGTCGATTCTGACTCATAGCGACCCTGCACAGGGTTTCCAAGGCTGTAAATCTTTCTCCTGCGGAACCACTGGTAGTTTCGAACTGCTGACCTTGAGGTTGGCAGCCCGACTTTGTTATCTAATCTCTCTTGTGCAGCTGAGAAAGGTAAGGCTCAAATGGTTGAAAAGGTTGTTGTGTGCCCTTGAGCCCATTCCAAATCACAGTGAGCACTGGGCAGAGAGGAACTGCACCACGGGTTTTCTAGACTGTAACCTTTACAGAAGATTACAGGGAGTCCTGGTGTGGCATCATAGCATAAGCACTAGACCACAAGGTCAATTTGAGCCACAAGGTCGGCAGTTCAAACTCTCCAGCCGCTTCTCGGAAACCTTATACAGGGTCGCTATGAGTGGGAACTGACTTGACAGCACTTAATAATGACAACAATCTTCACAGGAGCAGATTGCCACATCTTTTTTCCCCACAGAATGGACAGTGGGTTCGAACTGCCTACACCTTTTGGTTCGCAGACCACTACTTTAACCATTGTTCCCCCAGGGTTTCTTGTTGCATAACTATGATGGAACAACAAGAAGGATCTACTCTGGCCAGCCTGAAGAATTAGCGACACAGACACCAGGTATATTGATTGGAAATACTTTCATTTACAAGTAAGAGAATGTTAACAGTGACTTTAATCATCTTATATAACCAAAGATCTGGAGATGGATGATTCCAATGATAGATGAACAGTGGCTTAAAGATGTCACCAAGGACCCAAAGGCTTGTTACCCTTCCACTCCTATCCTGCGTGATATATTCCTCACATTTGTAGCCTTATGGTTAGAGTGGCTGCTGCAGCTTCAGGCTGCACATCTTCACACAAACACCCAGACAAAAAGGAAGACTCAAAGGCCTTCTTCTCACAGACTCTGACATCCTATCCAGGAAGTGCAAATCTCCCAAGCTTTCCGACAACTTCTCCTCATGTCTCCTTGGGCAGAGCTGCATCACAAAGGTACAAAGCTGCAAAGGATCCTGGGACAATGGGCAGCTGGCCATGAGGGTGAGGAGTGCTCTGAGAACCTAGACCAATCATGATTCAGCCCTTAAAGCTGGGCATATTTTTTCCATAAACATAATCTGGGTATTCTTAGCAAGAAAGAAGCAGGGAGGGGTTGTTGTATATGACTAATTGTCTGTCAGATTAGTTTTGGACACTCTTAGTATGGGAATCCTGGTGTGGTGCTATAGGATAACTAACTGTAGGTTGGCGGTTCAAACCCACCAGCTACTCCTTGGAAACTGGCTCTAAGGCACTTAACAGTATGGTTAGGAGGGTTAGCTGAGTAAGCTCCCTGGCCAAACAGGACTGACCAGCAGAAGATCTGAAGGTTGGGCGATCACACAACCTTGCAGTTCCTTTATTTGGAGCTAGTGTGTCATGCATGTGGGGTTCAGCTTTGACATCGGCTCCTAGTTGGCTGTAGCTCTGTGCCTAGGGAGCAGCCACTGAACGCTGGCCCCTTTCACAGACACGATGTTCTATTACCACCAGGAGGAGGAGGCTGTATGTGTCTTATACTAGATGAGAAAGGTTTCTGTACTACAAAACAAGGCCATCCTTGTTGTTACCTTGACCCATTAATAGCTTGCTCCATTACCAAGAAGTGAAAATGAAGAAAATCAATCATGTGCTGAGCGTTCTCTCATTCCAATCTCCAGTTTGTTGCAAAATTCCTAGCTGCAAATCAGCTAAATGAGCGGGCAGGGAGCCCACAGCAGCTCTCTTTTCTAGGTACAAGGAAGTCTCCTTGCACTTGTGGACCTCTCTAACTTTTTATTGTTTGCTTTCTTCATTTATAGAGTAAGGCAGTCTCTATCGTTTATTCTCATGGACAACCCACTGATGATTCTCATGAAACATGGGAAACACAAAACTAAATCAAACCACCCAAGACGACTCATGTATTCTGAGAAGGAAATCAAGAGGATCATTATTGTAACTTTTTCTTTCCCCTTTGATTTTTTATCCCCCCTCCAGTTTTGAGCTCCTACCGAATAGTTTCCTCTGTTGGGCATACTATGCACTGCTGGGACAAAGGATCTGCTGGCTTCTTGTCCCTCACTGACTTGGGCAGAAAAGAACACCACCTAGCAAGCATTCCTTAACCCCTGCCTAGTGACAAGTTTCTGGGGACTTGGAATATCTATGATTTGAGGAACCACAATGAGCTAGGCTGCCCCATTAGCTCTAACTTCCCATCCCTACCCCCAAAACAAGCACATCTCAAGTGTAATACTACCTTTCAAATACTTTGTAAATCCACACTGCAATCTTTTGCTTTATAAGATGTTAACTAAAATATGTTAGGTTCCAGATGTAATAAACTTTGCCATTGAATTCTACTTGATACCAGGCAAGTGACAATTCTTTGTCAGTGGAGGAGGAAAGTCCTCTTTGCTCAGTGTTTTCCATGTTGTGTATGGTAAGCTTGCAAAAATGATTCCTTGCTTTGTATCTTCAGTGTATCATTGCTTTCTCTGTCCCATAACTGGCTTTGTCCAGATGGAATGTTCACAAACATGAAAAACACTCATCTGACTGGGTTTGCCCTCTCTCTTGTACCTCTCCCATGACCAGGAGAGCAAGCTCAGGCTGGCTTGCTGGAGGATACCTAGTCAACAGCCTGTTGCCCCTCAGGCATGTGAGCTCAGCCAAGACCAGAAGAACTGTCCAGCTGTGCCCAACCTAAATTGCTGACCTACAGTCTCATGAACTAAATAAATGTTTGTTATTTTAAGTCCTCCCCACCCCTGTGGTTTGTTACAAGTGGCAACAGATAACTTACTACATTATAAACAAATATGTCCACTGCAGTAATAAAATAATGCAAAGATGCATATTTTTATAAAGCTAAACCTCTCCACTTTAACTCATCTTCTTCCTTCCTTCATTCTCACCTGAGGTATCCTACCTTAATATCCAAGTGTGGAGGGCAGGAGTCCCGGTGTGGCTACTGGATTGTGAACTACAAGGTCAGCAGTTCAGCCCCATCAGCTGCTCCTCAGAAACCCTACATAGGGTCACTATGAGTTGGAACCGACTCAATGGCACTTGAGAACAATAACAAACTTCTCCATTTTAACTTTTCTCCTTCCTTGCTCCACTACCACTTGCTGTATCCCATGTTAATATCCAAGTGTGGAGGTCTTGAATAGCTAAAGAAATATTGGAGAAGAATGAAGTAGGAGCCCTCATACTTCGTGATACTCAACACTTACTATGCAGCAAAATTGGTACAATGCCAGACATGCAGATCAATCAAATAGAATTGAAAACCCAGAAGTTAACCCATCTATCTACAGGTAGCTGATCTTTGACAACGGGTCAAAATCTACTCAATGAAGAAACAAATGGTGATGGCAAAACTGGCTGTCTATCTGCAAAAGAATGAATAAAGATCCATATGTTACACCATGTACATTCACACATCATACCATGTATAGACTCTAACTCAAAATGTCCCAAAGACCCAGAAGTTAAAATGAAAACAATAAAGTTCCTGAAAGATAACACAGGGTCAAACCTAAGGGAACTAATTTTTGGCATAAATAGCCTATCAAGCAAAACTAATGCAAATGACAGTAGACAAATTAGACAACTGGGACTTCCTAAAAATTAAACACTTATGCTCATCAAAAGACTTCACCAAGAAAATAAAAAGAGCACCTACAGACTGGGAAAAAAATCTTTGGCAAAGACATATCTGATAAGGCTCTAATCTCTAAAATACATAGAAAACTTCAACAAAGTAACAACAAAGACAAGCCAATCAAAAATGGGCTAAGGACAACCAAGTCCCTTCAGGACAAACTCCCTCCCGAGACTGAAACTCAAAGGAAATACACGGGCAGGCATGTAAGCTTGCTGGTGACCATGTAGGTCTACTGGTGAGAGGAAGTGAGGGGAAAGCAGCAATGAAGAAATGGGCTGAGTCTGACCAAGTTACATAGACCCCCCAATGACCTGGAGTATGGTGAGAACTGGTTGGCCCAAAGTACGGTGAGACCTGGGGACTCCTGAGCCCATGGACAAGGACATGGCCACGGAGAGCTAGAGCTGAGAGTGAAGCGTCCAGTTGATGTGAAGTGAGGGGATATGCACAAGGGTGCCCAAACTTGCAGACAGTGCCCATTGGACCTAGCGTCAACGGCTGGGTGTTCAGAACCCAACTAGAGGAAGGAAAAGAGGAAAAAAATTTTGTTTAAAAAAAAAAAAACAAGTTGTAAATCGCTATAATCTGATGAACTTGACCTATACTTATGGATGTTGCTGTTGTTGTTGTCAGGTGCCACGAGTCGGAACCGACTCATAGTGACCCCATGCACAGCAGAACGAAACAATGTCCGATCCTGGGCCAACCTCACTACCGCTGCCACACTTGAGTCCATCAATGATGCTACCTGGCTGATCCACCTCGTTGGGGGTCTTCCTCTTTTTCTCTGACCTACCCAGCATGACATCCTTCTCCAACGACTGTTTCCTCCGGACAATATGTCCAAAGTAGGAGAGACGAAGCTTAGCCATCCTGGCCTCCAAGGAGCACTCTGGCTGCACTTCTTCCAAAACAGATCTATTGGTTCTTTTGGCAGTCCATGGCACTTTCAGTATTCTACTCCAACACCACAACTCAAAGGCATCAATTCTTCTACGATCTTCCTTATTCACTGTCCAGCTTTCGCATCCATATGAGGTTATTGAAAACACCATGGCTTGGGTCAGGCGCACCTTAGTCCTCAAGCTGACATCTCTGTTCTTCAATACTTTAAAAAGTTCCTGTGCAGCAGATTTGCCCAGTGCAATACGTCGTCTGATCTCTTGACTGCTACTTCCGCGAGTGTTGATAGTTGATCCAAGAAGAATGAAGTCCTTGACAACTTCAATCTTCTCTCCATTGATAAGAATGTTGTTTATTGGTCCAGTGGTGAGGATTTTTGTTTTCTTGACATTGAGATGTAAATACTTATGGATGTAGTAGCTTAAAATACCAAACAAGAGGGAAAGAATCTTTATAGCAAGGATCATCATTTCCATCCCTTCTGTAGGTATGGTTGATAGGGATAGGCAGCTTAGACACTGGATACCTAAAATAGTGGTGGGGGCTGTAAAGGCACGAAGTGACTGACTTACAAGTTTCAGAGGGACTTTAGATTCAGAGTGTGTGTGTGTGTGTGGAGGGGGGGGAGAGGTAGAATGCCCATTGAGTGGTTTTCATCCTGTCTAGACAGGTCTGGTGAAAGAAAATAGGGACAAGACTCTCAAGATTCAGTAGTAATTGTTATCATAACTAATTGTGATTGTCACAACTGTAAAGGTAGAAGTTTTGTAGCACAAAGGGGTGAGTGGTCGATCTTACAGTCCGGGAGTGGAGGAATCTGGAACCATCAAGGGAAAAGAATGGGAGCGGAGTGTGGGACCCTACCTAGAGAAGCAGCGACGCCAGAGATGGAGGCAGAGATGATAACATCGAGAGATGGAGCAGCTGAGGATTCTAGACTCATGGAGGGAGAGGGGATGTGTGCTAGCGGCCAGGGGACAGGGTGTTCCCTTTAGCTGTTTGAATGATTGTATATTCCTGAGTGTTTGGATGCACATCCAAACCCCGCCTACCCTCCCCCCCCCCAAAAAAAACCCCAAAAAACAGAGTAAATAGAAGCAAATACTGTTGAATGATGAAGCATGCAGGTTTGTACTCATTGCAATCAAACAGACTGATGTTCCCCCATGTAAACTATCACTCAATTCATAATAAAAACTTAAAAAAAAAGGGGGAGGGGGCTAAGGACATGAACAGGCACTTCACCCAAAAGGACATTCAGATGACCAATAAATACATGAAAAGATGCTGCTATCATTAGCCCTTATTATTGTTAAATGCCATTGAGTCCATGTTGTTGTTGTTAAGTTCCATCGAGTCAACTCTGACCCACAGTGACTCTGTATAGGAGCAGCTGGTGAGCTTTAACCAGTGACCTTGCAGTTCAAACAACTTTGCAGTCTGACGTATTAGCCCACAGCACCACACCAGGACTCCTTAGAGGGATTCAAATCAAAACTACAATGAGATAACATGTCATCCCTATTTAAAAAAGGCAATGATCGATAAAACAGAAAACAACAAATGCTGACAAGCTTCTATTGGAACTCTTATACATTGCTGGTGTAAATAAAATGGTACAATTACTAAGAAAAACAGTATGGTGCTTCTTCAGATAGCTAGGAATAGAAATGTCCTATGATCCAGCAATCTCACTACTAGGTATATATAGTAGAGATATAAGAGCAGTATATACATCTATGTTCACTGCAGCATTATTCATAAGATGACAAGAACCAAAGTGTCCACCAATAGATGAATGGATACATACATACAATGGAATCCTAGACAACTATAAAGGGCATTGAGCAGTCCACAAAATATCTTACAACATGGATAAATCTGGAAGACACTGTGCTAAGTGAAATAAATCAATCACAAAAAAAGACAACTATTGTATGGTCCCACTATTATAAAAACTCAAGTGGAGACAGACACATAGAAAGCAAAGTTCCTTGATAGTTATCATTGATGGGAAAGAGCTGAAGGGAGAGTAATTTTCTAAATAGTAGACACTTGTAACTTTGGTGATGGAGAAGGTTAAGACTAAATATGGGTGTAGTAAGTGCAATGTGATCAAGGAAGTAAAGACACTAAGAAGTACACAAGAAAAAGGGGCAATTTTGGTAAATGCTATATTAACACATAAAATACTTCAGTAAAAACAACCAAAAAACCAACCAAACAAAGAATCCATGTGTGTGATTACACAGATGGATATCAATGCGTATACAAGTATGTATATAAAAAGATGTATGTGAGGGCTGAGGCAGAAGCAACGTGGAGGAAACGGTAGTGACTGAGAATGCTGCCAGCACCACGGGCCTCCTCAAGAAGCCCAGGAGTGACATGACCCCAGAGGAACTGCAGAAGCAGGAGAAGAAGGAGTTTCACATGGACCTCAAGAACAACAGCCAAGTGTTGATAAGCCATTGTTGTTTTTAAGTGCCATCGAGTTGGTTCCCACTCATAACGACTCTGTATAGGGTTTCCAAGGAGCAGCTGGTGAGCTTGAACCACAGACCTTGCAGTTCAAACGACTTTGCAGTCTGGAGCATTAACCCACAGCGCCACACCAGGAGTCCTGATAAGCTGTAGGAACAACACAATGCTGCTGGGTCACGTGAAGTTTTCAACAGGCTCTGACGCATGGTGCCGGGGAATGTGAAAGAGAAGTGGACTGAAATCCCCCAAAATGGCAAGGGTGAGAAGAAGTCCAAGCTCATCAACTAGGACCGCTGCATCTCCAAGATGTTCCTGTGTGGGGAGTCTATCATCGTGATCCTGCAGAACCCACTCATCACTGGCAAGTAGGGGCCTAGAGCTGCTTCCTGCCACCCCACACAGGGCACTGTGTTGGGAATAATAAAGTTCCTATGTTTTTTGTACTAAAAAAAAAAAAAAAGACATATGTGAGTAATTGTATATATGTGTACAAATGTATCTGTGGGTATATTCATATATACACATTTGTATGTGCTGCATGTATATCCACATACATAACAAACAATTACTGGTGCTTCCAGACATACCCAAGCAACTCACAGAATTGGTTTACAGTGTCTCAGTGGAAAACTTAGTCCTTTGGCATAACATAGTTCACACAGATAACGTCCAACATCCTAGTTTGGTGAGTAGCATCTGAGGTCTTAAAAACTTGCAAGCAGCTAAGTTACAATTACTAGTCTCTACTCATATGGAGCCAAAGAGAATGTTGGAAAGCAAAGACTCACAGAGGAACTCATCCATGGGACTAATAGGCCACATCACAGTGTTTTCTAACCAGAGCCTAGATGGTGGCCAGCTACTAGTCACCTTCTGACCAAAGACACAATAGAAGGTCCTGTATAGAAGAAAAATACAGAGCAAAACTCAAAATCCTATAAAAGGTCAGACCTATTAGAATGATAAGAGGCTGGAAGAACCTTAAGACTACTGTCCTAAGAACTTTTGAACACAGAATTGAAGCTCTCTCTGCAGTACAATAAAACAGTATCACGAGAAATATGTTCCTTTGAACAATGAACTAATGAGACCAAGCAGTCAACGTTTACCCAAAAGCAAAAATGAGAAGGCAAAGAGGGATAGGGAAACTAGATCAACAGAAATAGGACAAACAGAATAGAAATAATGACAATGCTGATACATTACGACCAATGGCACTGAACAATCGGCATACAAATTGTTAAAAGGGAAACTAATTTGCTATGTAAATTTTCACCCTAAACACAATAAAATGTTAATTTTTAAACATCCAGGTATATAAATCTTTGTTCAAATTTTTCAAATCTTGTATTCACATATATAGAGTAAGTTTTGTTGGTTTGTGTTTAACGAAATAAACTTTAAAATCTATAACAGATATCCTTTCTAATAAGTAAATTAAGATTTGTATTTTATTGTGGTAAAAATATATAATAAAAAGTTTGCCATTTAAACCTTTATTAACTGTCTCATTCAGTGACATAAATTTGTGGTACCATCACCATTATCAAAGACCAAAAGTTTTACATCATGCCATTTATTTGTTAGTTTGTTGTACTGTGGTGGCTTATGCGTTGCTATGATGCTGGAAGCAATGGCACGAGTATTTTAAATACCAGCAGGGTCACCCACGACAGACAGATTTCAGCTGAGCTTCCAGAGACGGACTACTTACAAATATTTAGTCACTGAAAACCTTATGAATAACAGTGGAACACTGTCAGCACCAGAATATTGAATACTGAAACATGATGAAGAGCACCAGAATACTGTCAGATATAGTGCCGGAAGATTTAAAGGCACTAAAAGTAGGAGTCCTGGTGTGGCACTGTGGGCTAATGCATCAGACTGCAAAGTCATTTGAACTGCAAGGTCAGTTGTTCAAGCTCACCAGCTGCTCCTTGGAAACCCTACACAGGCTCGCTATGGGTCGGCATCAACTGGACGGCACTTAACAACAACAACAACAATAACAACAACAAAAATATGAGTGGGGAACTCAAAGTAGAGTTGACCATGATGATGTGATGGAGTAAAGTCTTTGGGACCTTCATTTGCTGATGGGGCACAACTCAAAATGAAGACAAACAGCTCTAAACATCCACTAATAATCAGAACATATGAAGTATGAATCTAGAAAAATTGGAAATTGTCAAAAATGAAGTGGAATGCATAAACATAGATATTCTGGGTATTAGTGAGCTGAAATGGACTAATACTATTATTCAAATTTACGTACCAACCACTAAAGCCAGTGATGATGAATGGGAAGAATTCTACCAACTTCTTCAGCCTGAAATTGATCAAATATGCAATCAAGATATACTGATAATTACTGGAGATTGGAATGCAAAAGTTAGAAATTCAGGGGAAAGATCAGTCATTGGAAAATATGGCCTTGGTGATAGAATGATACTGAGGATCACATGATAGAATCTTGCAAGACCCATGACTTCTTCATTCAAATACCTTTTTAAACAACCTAAAAGACGAATATATACCTGGACCTCACCAGATGGAATACACAGAAATCAAACTGACTGCATCTGTGGGAAGAGACAGTGGAAAAGTTCCATATCATCAGCCAAAACTAAGCCAGGGGCAGACTGTGGAACAGACCATCAATTGCTCATATGCAATTTCAGACTAAAGCTGAAGAAAATCAAGAGCCAAAATATGACCTTGAGCATATCCAACTTGAATTTAGAGATCATCTGCAACAACAGATTTGATGCACTAAACACTAAAGATGGAAGACCAGAAAAGTTGTGGGATGACTTCAAGAACATCATACAGGAATAAAGCAGAAGGTCATTAAGAAGACAAGAAAGAAGGGAAAGACCAAAGTGGATGTCAGAAGAGACTGAAATTTGCTCTTCCATATGCTATAGCAAATGGATGAAATCAGGAGGTTAAAAAGCTGAATGGAAAATTTCAAAGGTCAGTAAGAGAAGATAAAGTCAAATATGATAACGAAATGTGCAAAGAACTGCAGTTAGAAAACCCAAATGGAAGAACACGCTCAGCATTTCTCAAGCTGAAGGAACTGAAGAAAACAATTCAAGCCTTGACTTGCAAGAATGAATGATTCTCTGGGTAAAATACTGAATGATGCAGAAAGCATCAAATGGAGATAAAAGGAATACACAGTCACTGCACCAAAAAGAAATTGTCGATGGTCAACCATTTCAAGAGGAAGTACATGATCAAGAAAGAGCCAATGAAACTGAATGAATAAGTCCAAGTTGCACTTAAGGCACTGGCAAAGAAAAAGGCACCGGGAATTGATGGAATACAAATGGAAATCTTTCAACAAACTGATGTAGCCCTGGAGTCACTCACTCATCTATGTCAAGATATTTGGAAGACAACTATGTAGCCAAGTGATTGGAAGAGAGCCATATTTGTGACCATTCCAAAGAAAGGTAACCCAATGAAATGTGGAAATCATGGGACAATATCATTAATATTGCATGCAAATAAAATTTTGCTAAAGATGATACAAAAAACAGCTGCAACTGTACATTGACAGAGAGCTCACAGAGGGCAAAGCCAGATTCAGAAGAGGACGAGGAACAAGGAATATCATTGCTGACATCAGACGGATCCTGACTAAAAGCAGAAGATACTAGGAAGATGTTTACTTGTGCTTTATTGACTATGTAAAAGCTTTTAATTGTATGGATCTTGGCAAGCTATGGACAACATTATGGAGAACAGGTATTCCAGAACACTTAATTGTGCTCATGAGGAACCTGTACATAGACCAAGAGGGAGTTGTTTGAACAGAACAAGAGAAATTAGGAAAATTAGGAAAAGTGTGCACCAGGGATGTATTCTTTCATTATATTTATTCAATCTGTATGATGAGTAAATAATCCAAGAATCTGGATTATATGAATAAAAATGTGGCATCAGGATTGGAGGAAAACTCATTAACAACTTGTGATATGCAGATGATACAACCTTACTTGCTGAAAGTGAAGAGGACTTAAAATAGTGATGAAGATCAAAGAATACAGCCTTCAGAATGGGTTGGCTCTCAATGTAAAGAAAACAAAAATCCTCACCACTGGAGTAATAAATAACATCAAGATAAATGGAGAAAAGATTGAAGTTATCAAAGACTTCATTTTGCTTGAATGTACCAACAACATTCATGGAAGCAGCAGTCAAGA
>NW_006408610.1:529149-531454 GCF_000296735.1 Chrysochloris asiatica | reverse complement strand
ACAACAACAGAAACTTTCTATCCCTTCAGCAGTTGTTGTTAAGTATCCATTCAGATTCATAACGACCCTGTATAGGGTTTCCAATGAGCAGCTGGTGGGTGTGAACTGCCGACCTTGTGGTTCCCAGCCCAGTGTTTATCCCACACCAGAATTCCTCCCTTAAACAACGTTGCTGTTAAGTGCCATTGAGTTGGTTCCGACTCATAACGACCCTGTATAGGGTTTCCAAGGAACGGCTGGTGAGCTTGAACCATTGACCTTGCAGTCCAAATTGACCTTGCAGTCCAGCGCATTAACCCACAGAGCCACACCAGGAGTCTATCCTTCAGCAATAACCCCCATAAAAATGCATGTTTTTTACTGGAGTCTCTCTTTTCTTTTTTGCCAGCTTCCCCCAAATATGACTTGTGTCATTGCTGTATGTTAATACACATACACCACTGTCAGCATCCTGCATAGTGATCCTTACTTTTTGTCATACTTACTTGCAGTTTGCTTTTTTCCCTAAACAATACTTTGTAGAAACCCTCTGCCCCAAGTGAATATAACTCTACTTGATGATTTTCATTAATGATTGCATTGTATTCCATAGCGTGGGGGTTCCATAATTCACTCAACTATCCCTTTTGATGGTAGACAATCAATGATTTTCTTTCTTTTTGCCACTATAATAAGCATACTTGTAAACATTCTATTATGTACCAATGTTTTTATTTGCACAAAACAGATCCCCAGGAGTGGAATTACCCAATTGAAGAGTATGTATTTTTACTTTTAATAGTTCAAGCAAAATCGCTTTCCAAAGGGCTGGAACAATTCACAATCCACAGCAACTTATGATAAGTTTCCCTCTGAGGGGTGAGTTTAATCAATTGTAAGCTGTTGAGGGTGGCTGTGGACCAGACAAGTCAAAATACTTGCTTAATGTACCCTCTTCTCCATGGAGCACTACAGTGAAAATCAGAAAAACAGAAGAAAATGGTTAAGACTAAAAATAGTAAGAGATACCCTTACACCAAAAGAAAATACTTGAGTTGGCTTAGGGGCTACCTGCCACAGTATTTCTATGAACTATTTCAGCACCAGCCAATTATCTGAGAATCTTGTTTTCCTCCTTGTGCCATAAACTCTAGGCCCCAAATGAAACCAATCATATAATCAATTCCTATCCCACCCCCCAGGATATACAAGCTTGCAATGGGAATGGGTAAAAATATGGTAGAATGGAATCAGATACAGTTCTTGACCAACTGCATAAAAAACTTTACCCATGGAGCCAAAAGTTAACAGCCTAACAATAGCCAATCAACAGTCATGAATGTGGTAATACACTCAATGTGGTAATTAACAAAATGTGGTAATACAATGGAACATAATGCAGTGATAAAAAGAAATGAACCGCTGATATAGGCGACCTGAATGAGCCTGGAAAACATTATGCCGAGTGAAATAAATCAGCCATAAAAGAACAAATATTGTATGATCCCATGTATAGAAAATACCTACAATTAGGCAATTCTAGATTTGATGTTGTTAGGTCCCCCTCAAGTTGGTATTGACTCAAAGCAACCCTATGCACAACAGAATGAAACATTGCCGCGTCCTGGGCCAACCTCACTATTGTTTCTACACTTGAACCAATTGATGCTGCCACTTTGCCAATCCATCTCACTGGGAGTCTTCCTCTTTTTCTCTGACTCTCCACCCTACCAAACATGATATCCTTCTCCAGCGACTGGTCCCTCCTGACAATATGTCTGAAGTATGAGAGACAAAGTCTGGCCATCCTGGCCTCCAAGGAACACTCCGGCTGCACTTCTTCCAACACAGACCTGTTGGTTCTTTTGGCAGCCCATGGTACTTTCAATATTCTCCTCCAGCACCATAACTCAAAAGCATCAATTCTTCAACAGTCTTTCTAATTAATTGTCCAGTTTTCGCATGCATATGAGATTATCGAAAATACCATGGCTTGGGTGCACACCTTAGACTTCAATCTGACATTTTTGCTCCTCAACACTTTAAAAAACTCTTGTGTAGCACATTTGCCTAATGCAATACATCGCTTGATTTCTTGACTGCTGCTTCCGTGAGTGTTGATAGTTGATCCAAGAAAAATGAAGTCCTTGACAGCTTTAATCTTTTCTCCGGTCATAAGAATGTTGCTTATTGGTCCAGTAGTGAGGGCTTTACTTTTCTTTACATTGAGATGCAATCCATACCGAAGGCCGTGTTCTTTGATCTTCATCAGTAAATATTTTAGGTCCTCTTTACTTTCAGCAAGCAAGGTTGTATCATCTGCATA
>NW_006408610.1:525720-527804 GCF_000296735.1 Chrysochloris asiatica | reverse complement strand
ACAGCTGGTTGTTTTGAACTGCTGACCTTAAGGTTCGCAGCTCGATTTGTAACCACTACGCTACCAGAGTTCCTTAAATTCTAGATTTGTTGTTGTTGTGAAATGCCGTTGAGTCAGTTCTGACCCATAGCGGCCCTGTATAGGGTTCCCAAGGAGCAGCTGGTGAGCTTGAACTGCCGACCTTGCAGTTCAAACAGCTTTGCAGTCTGGCGCATTAACCCACAGCGCCACTCCAGGACTCCGTCAAATTCTAGGTTAGAGAGCTTCAAAAAGCCCATGGACAAATGAGATACTGGAATTTTACCACTAACTTTTGAAACTACCTCATGTAGAGACTAAAGTTTACTAGTGGTTACCAGGGGCAGGAAGGAAAAAGGAAGTCATTGCTTGGAGAACACTAAGTTTCTGTTAAGAATGATGGGAAAATTTAGAAATCGATAATGGTGATGGTTGACAAACATAATGTCACTGAATTTGTACATGTGAAGGATGTTGCAATGGCAAACATTTTATTACATATATATATTTGTCACAATAAAAAACATGTGATCTAAAAAACAAACATTTTAGAGTTGCATTTTACTTTGTTGTTAAGTGCTGTTGAATAGGTCCAGACTCCTAGTGACCTGGTATAGGGTTTCCAAGAAGTAGTTGGTAGGTTTGAACCATCAGCCTTGGGGGAAGCAGTCTAGTGCTTATCCTATCTTGCCACACCAGGACTCCTTTTAATAGCTAGCATATATTGTTAAGTGCCATTGAGTCGATTCTGACTCATAGCAACTTTGCATTGGGTTTCCAAGAAGCAGCTGGTGGGTTTGAACTGCTGACCTTGTGGTTCACAGTCCAGTGCTATTCCTACAGCACCACACAAGGCAACCAACTAGTACATATGCCACACCATTTTTACAAGTATATCTAGAGTGAAAAGGGAACTTCTCAGCAGGTCAAATCAGAATGAACCAGTTCATAGCCCTAGAGGGAAGAGATCGGAGTCAGAGCAGGATTAAGAAGTCAGATGATGTCCACAGGAAGGGTGCAGTGTGCGCTCCCCATTGGGGTTGGGAGTAGAAGGGCAAAAGAACTTTCTAAGTTTCTAAGGAACTCTAGAAGAGCTAAGAGTGAGTAATGTGAATGGAGGAGGAGACAAAGACCTGATCTGCAGGTTGGGCTTAAAGCTTGGAGGAGAGATAGTGAGAGAATTGTCAAAAGAATGAGAGATTGAAGTTTTGATTTAGAAGGGATATGTTAACACCTGGAGTCCTGGTGTGGCACTATAGGATAAGCACTGGACTACTGGGTTGTTTGAATCACAAGGTCATCAGTACAAATCCACCAGCAGCTCCTCAGAAACCTTATACAGGGTTGCTATGGGTCGGAACCGATTCAGCAGTACTTGCAGTTCATACTGACTTTGTGGTCCAGCGCATTATCCTGTAGTGCCACACCAGGATTTCACTTTGACCAACATTTATTAGTGGATACCTAGGGCTGGAAGAGTGGGAAATGCCTAGTCACAGTTTAGAAGTACCGACTTTGTTTACATTGATGAAAAACAACTGGAAGCCTAGTTAGTGATGGTTGCACAACACAATGAATGCAATTGATGTAAACATAACAATGATTAAAATGGCAAATGTTTTGTTATACACATTCGTTGCTGTGTGCTGTTAAACAGTTCTGACTCATAGTGACCCTGTATAGGGTTTCTGAGGCTGTAAGTCTTTACAGCAGTAAAAAGCCTTATCTTTCTCTCACCGAGTGGCTGGTGAATTCCAACCAAGACCTTCCAATTAGCACACCAATGCATAACCCCCCTACACTACTAGGGCTTCTACAGTGCCGTCAAGTCGGTTCTGACCCATAGTGACCCTGTATATAAGGGCTTCCAAGAAGCAGTTGGTGAGCATGCGGTTCAAACCAACTTTGCAGTCCAGTGCATTAGCCCACATCAGGACTTCAGAGCTCCAATTGTTGTTGTTGTTGTTAGGTGCCATCGAGTTGGAACCGACTCATAGCGACCCCATGCACAGCAGAACGAAACAATGTCCGATCCTGGGCCAACCTCACTACTGCTGCCACACTTG
>NW_006408610.1:508880-520380 GCF_000296735.1 Chrysochloris asiatica | reverse complement strand
CCTGACAACAACAACAAATAAAGTATTTTGGGGGAAAAGCTAATTTTAAAACTAGTTCACTTTTGTAAAAATAAAAATAATAAATTGTTTACTATAGATAGACATCTGAAGTGCAGACCCTGAAAAATAATTTGTGGGTGGTGGGATTACATATATAAACATTTACTTTCTTCTTCATACTTTCCTATGCTGTTTTCTTTACAATGAACTAAATCTATCTAAAATCATGGTATAAATTCAGTGCCATAGGGGAGATACTGATACAGTACTGAGGGAATTCAGAGGCAGAAGAAATGGCCTCCAACTGCTTGGGTTCTTGTTATTCTCCTTAAAGTAGTTTCCTGATGGGTGTTCTTACCTCTAGGATCTGGGCTTGTATGCTGCCACCAGGGAACTGTGTCAAAGCTCAGCTGTGGTCTTTAAATTCCCAGATAAAAACACCCTCAGTGTCCCCTCTCCCCCCTTGACTAGTGAATACCATCTCAATTTCTTGGCCTGGGATTCAGAGCCTTCCTCCATGTCTTGTCTCCATGCACTGTGCTCCAGCTGCATTTACCTAGATATTGCTGTTTCCAGTGCATGAAAGCGAGTGTGTGTGCAGACAGGCGTGCATACACTGATTCATCTCTCCGTTTGTTTACAGAATTTCTCTGCATGGAATGTGGGCTCCCCTACTCCACAAGCCCTACTTGAGAGAAAGCTTCTACTGGAGGACAATAGGCAGGAGCCATCTCCCTTGCCCCTTCAGCCCACTTCAAAGGTTCCACTCTCTGGCATTGAAAAAAAAACCAACCGTTCCTCCCACAGTCCTCTCACCTAGGTTTGAGAATTCACTGCAATGGCCACACAAGAACTTAAATACCACACTGACAGTTATTGGTTTATTAGGGAAGTTGTTGTTGTTGTTATGTGCCGTGGAGTTGGTGCCAACTCATAGTGACCCTGTACAGGGTTTCTGAGGTTGTAAATCTTTACAAGAGTAGAAAGCCTCATCTTTCTCCCGCAGAACAGCTCATAGTTTCGAACTGCTGACTGTAAGGTTTGCAGCCCGATTCGTAACCACTACGCTACCAGAGCTCCTTAGCAAAGTTAACAGGTTACAATTCAGGGTCAGAAATGCTCAGGGCACAGTTGTTCCAGTCAGGACAGACTCTCCTCAGCTGGACTCACAGACAGGCCTCTATCTGCCTGGGCGACATTACAAAGCTCTTTCAGGGCTTGCTGCTAATGCCCACAGGACACACCACTCCACCATAGCCTTAGACCGAATGAAAGCACTTGGTTCTAGCTCCGTGCATCAGCAAACCTAGCTCCCCAATTAAGTGCATGCAGGCATCCCAGTCTGGCAGAGAGCCTCCTGCCCAAAGTCAATTAGCTTGATTTGCTCCGGGCTAGGAAATCCACCACTGTGAGTCATGCTTAGTTCTGCTGCTGCCGCTCCTCTGCCACTCCTCCAGTGTCACACATCGCTTTCTGTCCCTAGGTCCAGAAGGTTCAATGTGCAGGAACCTGGGGACCAAAGAATGCACTCCTGGCTCATCTTCCTTGATGGTAATGAGAAGAACCCCTCCTGTTTCTGAGACGGCTCCTGTTTATCCCTATGCTAACGTTCCAAGTTTTCACAATTCCAATGAATGCCGTTAGCATCCATAGCTGAATCAAGTCACCCCATCAGTATCTTCTCCTACCTTCTCTTATCAAGACCTAGCAGAACAGAAACATTGTTTGGTGGGAGTGGCTATGGCTAGAACAGACATTGATAGTTCACTACACTAGCGACCTGTACCATTTTATAGTGGTTTGTGCCTGTGTACCTCCAGATAATAAGCTTCTTAAAAATAGGGTTGATAGCAAATTAAAAAGGAAAGAAAAAAAAATCTCTCAGGTACATTTTTCTTTTTTTCCACGTTTTTCAACTGCTTTTCTGAAGGTAGAAAAACAATGCAAAGTCCTTGAACGGCTCTATGAGTATCTTTCCTGCATTCAAAAAGTTGCTAATAGAAGCCGTTGAGTTGCTTCCAACTCAGAATGACCCTGTGTAGGGTGGCTATAAATCTTCACGGGAACAGATAATCCATCAAACTTGAACTACAATTCTCAGCGAGTCAATGCTGTGCAGGGGGTAGCTTGGTGGGGGGAGGAGGGGGGCAGGGCATCAGCAGTGAATGAGAAAGGCCATTTTGATTCCTAAGGAATGTGCTACTAATCACCATGGAGCTGACCCCAACTCATGATGACCCACATACAATATAATAAACGCAGCCAGGTCCTGCACTCTCTTCAAGCATGGGTCCATTGAATTTGGGGTGCTTTCCAACCTAGGGTACTCATGCAATTACCCAGCAACCAATGAACCCTCAGAATTCAACAGCACATCTTGTTGTTTTTTAACATTAGCAAAGATAAGCACCAGCAGACACATAGACTTGGGCCATCTCTGACCCTCCAAGCATTTACTGGGCAATTCTGTTTGGCTGTTGGTGACTATGGATTTGTGTTTGGCTGTGTGAGTGTCCTAAACAGAACCCAAATCATTGGTATCAAAAGAAAAACGAATTTTTAAGTCAAATAGAAAAATCTGCTGTTGACGTTTTTTGAAGTGTGCTGGGATGTGCGTAATCACTGCTGTCTTTTACTATGTTTAACTATCACCATTGGGTCTTTGGGGGCCTTCATTTGTGCATCTATTCTACAAATATTGAAGTCCTTGGAGGCATCGGTGTTGGGCCCGGCTCCTTGTTTGCACTGCTTTCCTCATGAGTCCTTAGTAGAACACAGGAGAGGGGCCTAGAGCTTTCTCTCTCAACTCATGGACTGGGTTCAGAAAGACTAGCATGACCCTCTGGACTCCAAACTGACTCCCACACGGAACATTTCCTGTGACCAAGTGTCCATCCAAATCTTGCCCTTCAGGTCTGGGACCTGCTAAATAAAGTCTTTCTGGTTCTGACTTGCGGTTTAATCCATGACGGGACTCTGACACCTGAACATCTCCTAGCTGATCCAACCTCAGCTAATGTGCTTTCCACAGTTCAGCTGGCCTCTCAGGTAACAACCCAGGGGAGACACATGGAGAAAAAAAATACGGCCTTGTTTCCAAAAACATTCTAGCTGGAAAAGGATATGGACATGAGGTAGTCTGTGATACGTACCAAAGAATTTTATAGTAAATATTGTGAAGTGCCGTCCAGTCAGTTACAATTCATAGCAACCCCGTATAAGGCTTCCATGGAGCGGTTGGTGGATTTGAACCACCGATTTTGCAGTCCAGTGCTTATCCTACAGTGCCACACCTAGTAAGTAGTTAGTAACTAAAACTCAGGAGATTTATACTGTGACTTTAGTGAATCCCACTTCATTTCCTCACCTATAATAAAAAGTTGACAAGACTGATGAAGAGAAAAAAAATAAACCAGTTGGTGTTGATTTGATTTTGACACAAGTATTGTAGACGAGAACTGCTCCATAAGGTTTCATAGCTATGACCATTCAGAAGAAGATCACCCGATCTTAGTTCCAAGGTATCTTTGGGTGGGTTCGAACCACCAACCTTTCAGTTAGTACTCAAGTATTTAATTATTTTCAACACCAAGGGAACCCCCCCCCCCCCAAGGATGGATTAAATCCCTGCTTTGTAAAGTTTGGTCCTTGGGCCAGGAGTAACGTTGGCTTCACCTGGGAGCTTGCTAGCACTGCAGACTCACACCCCACCTTAGTCTTTATTGTTGTTAAGTGCTGTTGGGTCTATTTCAACTCACAGCCACCCTATGTAGGGTTTCTGAGGAGCAGATGGTGGGTTGGACCCGTGGACCTTAAGGTTAGGAGTCCTGTACTTATCCTACAATGCCACACCAGGACTCAATCTGAGACTACCTTAGATCTGGTGGTGGTTGTGTGCCATGGAGTTGTTTTCAACTCATAATGACCCTGTATAAGGTTTCTGAGGCTACAAATCTTCATGGGAGCAGAAATCCTCATTTTTCTCTCATAGAGCACCTGGTAGTTTCGAACTGCTGACCTTGCGGTTAGCAACCCAGCTCGTAATCCTCTATGCTACGAAGGCTCCTTATCTTAGATCTAGTGGATCCGAAATCTGTATCTTAATAAGATTCTCCAGGGCTTCTCACACTGGGCTAGGGGATTTTTCAGTTCCCTTTCGGTTCTGGACTTGTACAAGCTACGACATTTCCTATGATCCAGTCAGGAGGGAGGGAGGTTGCTAGGGGCTCCCTGGGAGGATGCTGGCTGGCTGGGCCCTGAGCATGCAGGAGGGCACTTCAACAACTAGGCTTCAATGCCAGGCGGCCAGGCATGGCAGGTAGCCATTGGCTGCCGGTCAGCATGACCCTCCTGGAGATTCATGCTGCCCACCTGCCAGGGAAACAGCTTGAGTTGTCACGATGGATTATGACCTGAGGTGGTAGAGACTGGGGGCGGTGCCCACACGCAGTGAGCTCTACTGTTTATGGGAGTTTCATCTGTAGACCTGGAATCCCCTCTAGGGAAGATCAGTGGCTTGGCCCATCCTGTAGGCTGCTGAGTGGTCAAAGTAAGAGGAAAGGAAGGGAGCTACCAAGGACGACTGATGACAAGTTCTGAGGTTATGGACACACAGAAGAGGGTGCCTGATAATGTATGTCCTTCCAATAGAAAGAAAGCTTCAGATGCTAAATCCTATGGTATATTGGGCTGATCAATTGCATGACCCAAGGACACAGAATAAGAGCAGTGCAGTGAGTCAGCAATATGGATTCTAGCCCCAGACTGCCCTCTTTTTAGTCATGTGATCTAGATAAGTCTCCTTCCCTTTCTGGACCTGAATTTCCACACCTATAAAATGAGGCCTGATCCATTTATTCAGATATCTGAGCTCTTAAGGTGTACTTGACATTGGGCTGGGTTCTGGGAAAACAAGCGACATTTATGGAGCTTACAGCTGAGGTAATTTTCTAAAGAACTTTTTAGCTCAAACAGGGTACAAGTTAAACACAGGTGTTGGCCTCAAAGCTGGGTTCAAATATGAGCTTTACCATTTACTAGCTGAGTCTAAGCAAGCTCTGTTTTCTCCTTTAGAAAATAGGGCTACCGGTTCCTCTTTGACAAGGTCATTGTGAGGATTAGTCAGTAGCTCCTTCCCAAGGAGGCCTCTGATGCCATCATTCATTAGACGTTTCCCATCTTCCCTGCACGGGCTGCATACTCTAGTATGCGAGTCACCACCCACTTGTGATGGAGCTCTGCTGGCACAACAGTTAAGCGCTCAGCTGTCAGCCAACAGGTTGGCGATTTGAACCCACCCAACAGTTCCACCAGAGAAAGTCCTGGTGATCGGGTCCTACAAAAGATTACAACCTAGAAAACCCTATTCTAGCCAGCCACACAGGAGCTCTGGTAGCGTAGTGGTTATGAATCAGGCTGCTAACCTCAAGGTCGGCAGTTCGACACTACCAGCGGTGCTGTGGGAGAAAGATGAGGCGGTCTGGTCCCGTAAAGATTTATAGCCTCGGAAACCCTTTGTAGGGTCACTATGAGTCGGAATCGATTCCATGGTGCTCAACAACAACAACAACACAGGGTCGCTACAAGCTGAATTCACTGGATAGAACCCAACAACAGCCACAGGTGGCTACTGAGCATGGAGACTGCAGTGAGCCCAATCTGAGATGTGCCGTGTCATAAAATGCACATCGGATCTTGAAGACCAAGTATGAATTAAAAAATGTATACTATCTTAATTTTTATACTGATAGTTAAGGAGCTCTGGTAGCGTAGTGGTTACGAATCGGGCTGCGAACCTTAAGGTCAGCGGTTCGAAACTACCAGCTGCTCCGCGGGAGAAAGATGAGGCTTTCTGCTCCCGTAAAGATTTACACCCTCGGAAACCCTGTGCAGGGTCGCTATGGGTCGGAACCGACTCGATGGCACATAACAACAACAACAACAACAGTATTCAAGATACATTGCATCAATTGATGTTGTTAGTGTCGTCGAGTTGGTTCTGACTCATAGCAACTATGTATAGGGTTTTCCACTGAGTGGCTGTTGGGTTTGAACTGCCATCCAGTGCTTATCCTACAGCGCCACACCAGGACTCCTCCTGGTTAGATAACATATATTAAAATTTTATTTCACATGCTTCTTTTTACTTTTTTAAAATGTTCTATACTATAAAATCTTAAATTGCATATGTGGCTTATGTTATATTTCTATGGGTAGTATAGTGGTTACAAGTCGGGCTGCCAACTTCAAGGTCAGCAGTTTAAAACTACCAGCGGTTCTGTGGGAGAAAGATGAGGCTTTCTGCTCCCATAAAGATTTACAGCCTCGGAAACCCTGTGTAGGGTCGCTAGGGGTCGGAACCGACTCCATGGTATTTAATAACAACAGAGAAACAAGGAGACCTGGTGTGGCATTGTAGGTTAAATACCGGACTGCAAGGCCAATTTGAATGGCAAAGGATGGTGGTTCAAACCCCCAGGCGCTCCTCAGAAACCCTATGCAGGGTCGCTCTGAGTTGGAACCAACTTGACAGCACTTAACAACAAAGAAGAATCAAACGCTGTTAGTTTCCCCACTGTCCTTGCATTCAAGCTTACAGAGTGGCTGTGAAGGTGATATACATACATGAACGCACACCCAAGAGGATTTCGTGGAGATTGCAAAGAGATTGACAGGAAGGGGAGGCCTGGTGGGTTGGCATGGTCACAAAAGGCTTCAAGGAGGAGGTCAGTCGTGACTACAGCAGAGGACATTCCCAGTGGGATTTATCAGATCATAAACTTCTTCTGAGTGGAGGTGTGTGTGGGGGGAGGTGGCTATGATTCTCCCACAGTGCTTTCCATATGGCAGACCCAGTTCCCATCCAGCTGATTGCAGCTCATGGCGATCTGTGTGTGTCAAGAGAAGAACTGTGCTCCTTAGAATTTGCAATGGCTGATTTTTTGGAAGTACATTACCTGGCTTTTCTTCCAAGGTGCAGTTGTTGTTGTGAAGTGTGACCCTCTCTGGGTGGACTCAAAGCTCCAACCTTTCAGTTAGCAGCCAAAAGCATTAACTGATAATTAATCTGTACCACCCAGGGACTCCAAGGAGCTCTGGTAGTGTAGTGGGTACGAATCAGACTCAGGGTCAGCAGTTCGAAACTACCAGTTGCTCCGCGGGGGAAAGATGAGGCTTTCTGCTCCGGTAAAGATTTATAGTCTCAGAAACCCTGTACAGGGTCGCTCTGAGTCAGAACCAACTCCACGGCACATAACAACAACAACAATCTAGGGACTCCATAGGGCAGATCTCTGATGGCCACTCATTCTTTGCAAGGGACAGAAGAGGAAGGAACACTGCAGAGAGAGGGTGAGCACAGAGAGTTTGTTTGTGAAGAGGTTTGTTGTTGTGAAGTGCCGTAGAGTCAGTTCCAAGCCATAGCAAACCTGTATAGGGTTTCTGAGGAGCAGTTGGTGAGCTTGAACCACCAACCTTGAGGTTCAAACTGACTTTGCTATCCAGCGCATTAACCCATAGTGCCATACCAGGAGTTGCAAAACACGTCCAGATTACCAAACCACTGTGGTTGTTGTTGTTATATGCTATGGAGTCGGTTCCAACTCAAAGCGACCCTGTACAGGGTTTTCAAGGCTGTGAGTCTTTATGGTAACAGAAAGCCTCATCTTTTTCACATGGAACAGCTGGTAGTTTCAAATTGATGACCTTACGGTTAGCAGCCCAAATTGTAATCACCACCCACAGGGATAAACGGGAGAGAGACTGACTAGCCGGTGCCAGTTTAATGTGGATGCATTAGACTATGGGGTCTTATACTATCTTTTCTGGGTATCCAGGGCTCACGTTCCTGGTAGTGTCATGGATTACAAGCTGGGCTGTTAACTGTAAGGTCAGCAATTCGAATTTACCAGTCACTCCATGAGAGAAAGATGAGGCTTTCTGCTCCCATAAAGATTTACAGCTTCAGAAATCCTATGCAGGGTCGCTATGGGTTGAAACCGACTTGATGGCACGTAACCACCACCACGATTAGGACTCATGTAGAGTTCACAAGTGCAACTATATTCTAATCACAATGAGGCTGTATCAACACTGGCCATTGACAAACATACCAGAACTGTATGCACAAGAGAACATATGTGAACCATATGGTCAAAGTCACACTATTCAACTCTGCTGTCGTAGCATGAGAGCAAACACAGACAATATGTAAACGAATGAGTGTGGTTGTATTCCAATAAAATGCTGTATGCAAAAGCAAGTCAAAACACTTATTCCAGAACATCCATTTTTCTTTCATCCATTCAAATATTTTTTGACTCCCTTCCTGGTGCCCAGATCCCATACTGTTTTAGGGTTACACATACAACTGAGAAGCTATTGGGCAAACTGTGGCCCACAGGCAAAATTCAGCCCACTATAAATATACCTACTCGTTTGTAAATATCTTTGTAAATATACCTACTCCTCACTTACGGATTATCTCATCATCCATCATTTCACATTTATGATAATAGTTAAAAAAAAAAAAAAAAAAAAATCCACCATCTGACAATTTTGCATATTAACAACATATGTCTGGCAGAATACTGAGCTCTGAGGCAAGAGTAATGCTGGCTGTAATGGCCAAGGTGATGTGCCAGTTTGTCTGGACCATGGTTCTCAGTGGTTGGCAGTTATGTAAGGATGTAGCTTAGCAGTTATGTAAGGATATCATTTGGTAGGTTGTCACTTGGCAGTTGTATAATTCTGTGGCCATCCTCCATTTGTACATAATAATGATAGGTGCATAATGACCTGGTCTTTGGAACCTAACCATGTTGATACGTTGAGGAGTTGTTGTTGTTGTTAAGTGCCGTGGAGTCGTTCCGACTCATAGCGACCCTACACAGGGTTTCTGAGGCTGTAAATCTTTACGGGAGCAGAACACCTCATCTTTCTCCGGCGGAACCGCTGGTAGTTTCGAACCGCTGACCTTGCGGTTCACAGCCCGATTCGTAACCACTATGCTACCAGAGCTCCTTACATGAGGAGTAGGAATAGTATTTTACTGGAACACAGTCGAACCCTTTCTTTTGCATACCACTAGGACTTTGAGCCCTGGCTTACTCGTGGCCAATGAAGTAAAACCAGAACAGACCCAAATTGGTACAATGTGGGTATACTGGTATGAAAACTGGAATGGTAAACATTACAGCTTGTTACTCTGCTAAAAATGTAATCTTCTGCTTAGTTAACAAGAGCAGTATATACAGTGCATAGCAACCAAATCTCTTGACGGGCAGAGTTAAAAACAGTAGTGCCCAGTTCAAAGATGGCAGTAAACCCCATTGTTTGAATGTGCATCCCTCTCCTCAGTCCTGAGGATAAGCCAGTCTCCCACATCAGGCTCCTGAAAGGGCTCACAACATCTGAGTCTCCCATTCTAGGACTTTGACCTGCATTTTCCCCATTCCTGTTATCTTTCCAGTACATCCACATTTTACAAATTTAGGTCTGGTCTGATTTAGTTGAGTTGGCCATGGCGGAACCAATTCAAACCAGTTCAAAGTTGGCTACACCAGCAGAGTTGAATAGTGTAATGAAGACCATATGGCCCACAAAGCCTAAAATATTTACCATCTGGCTGTACAGAAAAAGTTTACAACCTAAGTTCTAAAGAAATAGGCACATAAGCAAATAATGACTACGTGATGTGATTAGGACTCAGAGAGAAGGAAGACAACACTAGAGGGAAGAAAGGATGGTGCCAAAGAAGACCTCAAAGGACCAGAGTTTGCCGGCCAGAGAATTTAAGGAAGTAGAATGGACCCTCCAAGTAAGGGAGACTGTAGATGTGAACACACAGAGGCATAAAAAGTAAGGAAGCTGGCTCTGTCAGAAACATGTATTTCAAGCAAGTCCTTGGTACAGCCTAGCAATCCTACTTTAATTCCATAATCTACCAGCTCTCTCCCTTCCTGGAAGAAAACATGACACCTTCTCTCTCCTCCTATCCCCAGTGCCTCTGTCTCTTTCTGAGCTGATGACTTTGCTTCTTATTTTGCTGGGGGCGGAAATTAAGGCAATCACAAGAAACCACCACGGTTTCCCACCATCACTGCGCTTCACTCTAATCTGAAGTCTTACTTCTCATCTGTCCTCAGAGTGAATGTTCCACATTCTATCCAAGGACAACTAACATTCTTCCCTGCTCAAAGACACGGGCCTCTCTATTCCCCTTCTCTCTGCATCATCAATTTCTCCCTCTCCTGTGGACTTAGCAAAAATGCTTTATTTTTCAAAAAAGTACATTATTCCTCCTATCTTAAAACATCCCTCGATATCATATGCCTGTTTAGCGTCACCCTGCTTCTGTCCTTCACAACACATTCATTTAGAAAGGTATACGAATATAGTCTTCCTTACTGTTTCCAATTCTTCTTTCCTCATCATCTCTTGAATCCACAACTTTACTCAATTTGCTGCCATCATTTCCTTAAAACTGTTCTTGTCAAGGTCACCGATGACCTACTTGTTGCTAAAGCTACTGCTCAATTCTCAATCCTAAACTTACCGAAAAAAAAAACATTTTGGCCTAGTGAATCATTCCCTCTTTGTCAACATGTTTTCTTTACTTGGTGTGTAGGAATTCACTTTCTCCTGAATTTTCACTCCTTCCCCACAGACCATTTCCCGGCTTGCATTTCACTATTATTAAGTACCTCCCCCCACTAGAATGTAAGCTCCTTTAAAGCAGGGATTCCCCACCACCATTTTTGTGGTAAATATATAAAGGAGTCCTGGTGTGGTGATGTAAGATAAGCACTGGACCATAAGGTTGGTTTAAATTGACCTTGCAGTCCAGCGCTTTTCCCAACAGTGTGTGTGTGTGTGTGTGTGCATATATATATATACACACACATACACACACACACATATATATACACACACATACATATATACACACACATATATATACACACACATATCTATACACACATATACACACACATACACACATATATACACACATATATATACACACATACACACATATATACACACACTATATATACACACATATATATACACATATATATACACACACATATATACACACATATATACACACATATATATACACACACATATATACACACACATACACACACATATACACATATACATACACACATATATACACACACATATACACATATACACACATATACACATATACATACACACACATATACACAAACACACACATATATACAAACATATACACACATATACACACACATATACACATACATATATACACACATACACAAACACACATATATATACACACATATACACACACACACATATATACACACACATACATACACACACATATATACACACATATACACATACACACACATATATATACATATACATATATGTATATATGAGCTCTGGTAACATAGTGGTTACGAATTGGGCTGCTAATCTTATGGTCAGCAGTTTGAAA
>NW_006408610.1:496445-508485 GCF_000296735.1 Chrysochloris asiatica | reverse complement strand
TGGTGGGTTTGAACTGCTGACAATGCAGCTCAAAGTCACCTTGTGTCCAGCATATTATCCTGCAGCACCACACTGGTATTCCTACACAGACACACACACACACACACACACATAAATGACACATTTGCCAAGTTACTGTTTTTCACAAGTACAATTTAGTGATAACAAAACTGTGCAACCATCACCAATAATCACTGTCAAATTTGCCATAAACAGAAACTTGCTTCCTAAAAATGACTCTCACTTTCTCCCTTCCTCCCACCTCTGGTAACCACTATTAAAGCATTGGTCTTTATATATTTGCCTATTCTAAGTAATTCACATAAGGGAAAACATACAATGTTTAGTCTTTTGTGACTCAGCATGTTTTCAAGGCAGAACGGAGATTTTTAAAATTTTTTTTTAACTCTCTTGTTTATCACTATACCCTTAATACCCAGAAAAATAGGTTCTCAGTAAACATTTGTTGAATGAATGGATGAGTGTAAGTGGAGAAGAATATAGAGATAGGGGGGAAGCTACAGAGTTAGATGGTTCATGAAGAGACCATGCTAGGGGCCTGGATGTCACCCAGTTATCTTACCTCGCCAGCCCAGGTGGCTTCCCATAAGCCTTCATCTTTCTACAGTACAAGGAGAATGGTACTGTCCTGTTTGTAGCTAGGGAAATCTGTTTTCTCCTTTACCATGTGGGTAGACGGAGGGGTTCCCAAGTAGACCATCTAGTGAAAAGTAGAAGGCAGTCCCTGAAGTATAGTGAATCCCCCCTGCCACCCTAGGCAGGTTGGGGAAATTACCTCCCTTCTGCTCAACTGTCAGAGGCGAGTGCAGTCCAGGGTTGATGAAAGGGTTGTTGTGGTGGTTATGTGCTGTGGAGTTGGTTCCGACTCACAGCGAGCCTGCATAGGGTTTCTGAGGCTGTAAATCTTTCTGGGAACAGAAAGCCTCATCTTTCTCCCACAGAACCACTGGTAGCTTTGAGCTGCTGACCGTGAGGTTAGTACCCTGATTCGTAACCACTGCGCTACCAGAGCTACTTGATGAAGGGGGTTAGGAGAGGCGTATTCCTTCTATGTGGGTCTGAGGTTGGAATCCCAGAAGCAGCAAGATCTGTCTTTTCTGGATGCTGAGGCATTATGTAATTGTGGAGTAAGAGTATTTCATAGTAGAAGAGCCCTTGGGCATCATCCAATCATTTCACTTTATAGGCAAAGAAACTAAGGACTAGAGAGGGGAAGTTACCTACCCAAAGTCATTCAAATGAGCCAGTGCCTGAGCCAGCATCACACCCGCTCTACCTCTTGTAGCTTTCCATGACATGGTGTTGACTCAGTAACAGTAGCCCCTGGATCTATTTCCCGCAGCCCATCTTCTAGACCAGGCCGGGTAGTTTCAACACATACTAAGTCCTGAGGCTTTGCGAAGGCTATGCCAACACAGGAGAACTCCAGACAAGGCGTTTCCTCTCCTTTGGACCTTAACTTCTATGGATGTAAATAATGACCTTTACACAGGTGATGGAAATTAGTGGATTAATGTAGTTGTCATGACAAGCCTGAAGTTCTTTTATACCAAGTACTTCAGCTGGTTTATTTTTCTCATCGAGAATGGTTACATGAGTCTCTGTTCTGCTGCTAAGCAGCCATGTTGCCCTGGGGAAGCCATCCATCCATCTACGCATTCATCTCTCACTGACATCCAAGAGGAATTTGTGGCAGCTGACAGTAATTCATTCAACAGAAATACCAAGTCAAAACCATGAGCAGGTTGAACTACAGAGGATACAAGAAAACCCAACAACAACAACAGCAAAAAGCAAGCTAAGCATCAAATGTGTATTGCATTGGTAATTAGAGAAAAAAATAAAAAAGAAAGAAACTACTTAAAAACAGAAGCTTCAACAACTGAACATTAAATTTAGTTTGGGTTTCAAGTCCTGGCCTCAGTCAAATGATGTGTCTGAATGTAATGATCTAAGATCCATTTCAGTGAAGATATTCTGTGAATCTGTCTCTACAGGGGAGCAGGCCAGAAGGTCAACTGTACACTTCTCCCTTCTATGTTCTCTTTCTTTCCCAGTGGCAGACGAATGACAGGGACGTGCCTGAGCTATGCTTCCAGTTCCTTGAATGAACGGAAAATGGCAGGTCTGATACTAGCAGAATCTAGTTAATTCAACATTCATCCAGTTAATTTAACATTTGCCAACTCTATACCACAGTGCCTAAACTATTGTAGATGGCTGATTAAATCTGACAGAGACCATTCTTAAGAGATTTTCCAAGTGCAATTGCAATGAAGTCTGGAATCGTGAGTTCTGAAGAGGGGAGAGACCAAGCATTTTGAGAATTCAGAAGGTGGAAAGGTCACTTTTTGCTAAAGGACTCAGGGAAACTTTTGGAGGGGTTATTGTTGGTAGCCGTCAAGTTGATTCAGACTCACGATGATCCCCTGTGTTGAAGAAGAGAACTGACATGTTGGGTTTTCAAGGCTGTGACCTTTTGAAAGGTGCATGTCTTCTGAGGCACCCCTGAGTGGGTTTGAACTACCAACTTGGCCCATTAATGGTCTTTCTGAAAGAGTACATCCAGCATTAGGGTGTCAGCCACCAGCTGTGTGGTGAGCACTCTTAGAATAGAGCTCTAACTAACTCGACACATTTCTAAATGAGTAGTTTAGACCACTCAGGGACTCTGAAAACGGAGCCAGATTTTTAAATTATGAGAGTAATCCATAGATATGTTAATAACAATTCAGTCTAGAAGTATGAGTATGTAAAATAACAGAAGTAAAAATTTCCCTCATCTTCCCACCCCAATCCTACCTGGCAGAGACAACTTTTAATAAGATATTTAAACATTTTGTCTTGGGTCAGCATCTCCCTCCCCTCTCTCCTCTTGCCCAGGTGTAAGATGATGGAGTTAGCACTCCTGTACTTCTGCCTTTCCTGTGAAGTCAGGACAGCAGAGCTGGCTCTAGACCCAGACAATCAGGGTACCAATCCCAATACTTCTACTTTCTAGCTACATGGTCCTGGGCAGAGTACATCACTTTTGTGTGTCAAAGTCCTTATTGAATAGGAATGAAAAAACCCATGAAAGGCTTAGACTAGTGCCTGGAACATGGCACGGATTCAATCAATGCTATTATTATTATCCTTACCATTCCAGATTTTATTAGTTATACCAATACTTTTTTTATAAGTCAATGTTTAAATACTTTAAGTTTTGTTTAGAAACAAAATGACATGCAGCTTTCTATGCTCTGCAAAATGCTCATGAATTTAACCTGAAACTTGAAAACCAATAAACCTAGATTCAGAGTTGATATAATAGGAACTGGTATACAAGGCAGTTTCACGAACTTCGGGGGAAATCCCACGACCTTTGCATTCCATTATTCCATGAACTTTTTGAAGCCCCCCTCAGATTCTGAGTATAGTCACCACAGAATCAGACCATATGGTTAAATCAAGGCAGAAAGGGCTATGAATTCCATTTCAGTAAACCCATGTTGGGAGTGCTGGTGTGGCACTTGGACTAATGCACTGGACTACAAGGTTGGTGGTTCAAGCTCACCAGCCATTCCTCGGAAACCCCATACAGGGTCGCTATGAGCTGGAACTGACTCAAAGGCACTTAACAACCTCAAACCCATGTTGCTGGAGGGAGAAAAGTCAAGTGTGTACGTTTCTCTTTTCTTATGTTCTGTCAAATTGTTCAAAATTGTGCTATGTTTTAGGTTCCTTCATATTTGGTCCATTGCTGTCTTCCCTAGGTTTTTCTTTTGAGGCTTCTCGTTGCTTTTCTGCTTATTGAGAGAGCTGAAACCTATGTTTTCGCCATTTTATATATAGTAAGATCATCACAATCCAAAATTGTACTGAAAACTGGTTAATTTGGGACACATTGTTCTGTGAATTTGCCAAACAGCAATCTTCATCCCGATTTGGCTCCATTTCACCCCCACCTCAAATCCCATGCCTTCCCCTTTGGTGGATTCCTTTATCTTATCTTTGGTGGAGCGCATCTCAAATCTTTGCTGCTGTTTTTTTTTTTTTTTTCTTTTCAGTAAACTTGTATGAAAAGGTAGTTTTCCAAGTCTTTGCATGTCTGAAAGTGACTTTATCATGCTTTATGCATTCTCTAAATTTTCTCATTAACAATCTGAGATATGCAGATGATACAACCTTGCTTGCTGAAAGTGAAGAGGACTTAAAATATTTACTGATGAAGATCAAAGAGCACAGCCTTCTGTATGGATTGCATCTCAATTTAAAGAAAACAAAAATCCTCACTACTGGACCAATAAACAACATTCTTATCAATGGAGAAAAGATTGAAGTTGTCAAGGCCTTCATTTTTCTTGGATCAACTATCAACACTCATGGAAGCAGCAGTCAACAAATCGAATGACGTATTTCATTCAGCAAATCTGCTGCACAAGACCTTTTTAAAGTGTTGAAGAGCAAAGATGTCAGCTTGAGGACTAAGGTGTGCCTGACCCAAGCCGTGGTATTTTCAATAACCTCATATGCATGCAAAAGCTGGACAGTGAATAATGAAGACCATAGAAGAATTGATGCTTTTGAGTTATGGTGTTGGAGAAGAATATTGAAAGTGCCATGGGCTGCCAAAAGAACCAACAGATCTGTGTTGGAAGAAGTGCAGCCAGAGTGCTCCTTGGAGGCCAAGGTGGCCAAACTTCGTCTCTCATACTTCGGACATGTTGTCATGAGGGACCAGTCGCTGGAGAAGGATATCATGTTTGGTAGGGTGGAGGGTCAGGGAAAAAGAAACAGACATCCAGCGAGCTGGACTGGCAAATTGGCAGCATTGATGGACTCAAGTGTGGCAACAATTGTGAGGTTGTCCCAGGATCGGGCAGTGTTTCATTCTGCTGTGCATAAGGTCGGTATGAGTCTGTACTGACTTCAATGGCACTTAACAACAACAACTTTAATCCATTACACGATGGCTTCCACCCTACTCTCCATTACAGTTGATTTTGATATGGGAGCAGTGACTTCCGTATGCCTTAAATGCAGTGGAATCTTTTCATCCTACTCTTTAAATACAACTGTTGAGCACCCTCTGATTCTGAAAATTCTGTTCCCTTAGCTTTGGGGCCACTGTGTGCTCTTAGTTCTTTTCCTCTGTGTCCCTTGAGGTTTTGTCTCCTCTTCACATCTCTCCCACACTGACCTTCTCTGATGTCCCATCTCTGCCCACTGATGATCTTTCTCCTCATGGGTTTTCTGAAAGAGCTCATCTAGCACAAGGGCTTCAGCCACTATCTATGTGTTGAATACTCTTAAAATAGAACTCTAACTAAATATCCCCACAAGAATTCCTAAGTCAGCCTGTCCAAATCTGAACTCATTATCTTACTTCCATCCACAGGCTGTTTCTGCTCTTGTGATTTCTGTTTTGCTTGGTGAAATCACCATCCACCCAAATCTCCCAATTTAAGAATTGGGGAGTCATCCTCAACCTCTTCTTCTTTCATATCCATCCCCCAACCAACTGCCAAATCCTCTCACATTTCTATCAGATATATCTCTGGAACTCACCATCTTCTCTATTCATCTTCATCTTCCTACTGCTCTCTTCATTCAGATCCTCATTATTTCTCTCGTGGATTACTGAAGCCACCTCCTAACTGGTCCCTCTATCCCCAGGCTCTCTGCATTGCATCCATCCTTCATTCAGTTAGTTACCTTCTTAAACATTCCTGATCGTGTCATTTAAGGTCCCAGCTGGCTCCCTGATACTTAGGAAGCAATGCTCAAACTCTATACTCCACACACCACTTTGTAATTTGTCTCCATTACATTTCTAATGTGCCTTCCCACCCTTCAAACCATTCAGTCTACACTTCAGCCACAAGAAACTTCTGAGGAACCCCACTACCACATACACTATATCTCTTTAAGACTCTATGCTTTCATATTTACTGTATCTTTTCTAATGTCTTCGGAGTCCTCGTGTGGTGCTGTTGGTTAATGTGCTGGACTGCAAAGTCCACTTGAACCAGGCAGGAGACCTGGCGGCTCAAAGCCCTATACAGGGTCGCTATGGGTCGGAATCCGACTCTCCGGCACTTAACAACAACAACAACAACAATGTCTTTGGGCACAGTAGCTCCCTCTACAGCCCTGAGTAACCAGCGAATTACTTTTTATCACATTCTGTTGTTGGTATTTTCATCCCCCTCTATCACTGGGCTGTCAATTTGGAAAGCAGTGTCTATGCTTTTTCTAATGGACTCAACAACACTTCTGATAGCGTAGTGGTTACAAGTAGGGCTGCTAATCTCAAGGTCAGCAATGTGAAACTACCAGCCATTCTGTGGGAAAAAGATGAGGTTTTCTGCTCCTTGTAAAGATTTACAGCCTCAGAAACCCCACTCAGGGTAGCTATGAGTTGGAATCAACTCCCTAGCACACCAGCACCATCAGCAGCACGTAACAACGACAATACAGGTCTAACATCTATGAAGTCTTCAATACATGTTTAGGGAAGAAAAGAGGCTAGAAATTCAAGGAATGACTATAGATCCTCTTCCTGCTTGAAGTTCTAAGCATGCACATTTAATCACTCTATAGGAACCCTATAGAATCACAAAGGCCAGAGGGGATAGAGCTTCAAGGAGGAGATGGGCAGCAAGGTCTAATGCTGCAGGGAGATTGTAGATCAGGGGTGGCCTGTGGGCCGTATTGTTGTTAAGCCCTGTCGAGTCAGTTCCAACTCAATGACCCTGTATAGGGTTTCCAAGGAGCACCTTGTGGTTTGCAGCCCAGTGTCGATCCTAGAGCGCCACACCAAGAGTCCCGTGGGCCGTATAAGGTCCATGAATCATTTGGTCTGGCCCTGCCAAGACAACCACAGTTCCAGCCATCACTTTAGGGATGAGTTTGCCCAAATAGGGCAGGCTAATTTTTATCTTGATAATTTTTTATAGCCTGTGAATGATGTTATAAATCTTGGCAGAAAAAAGGCTCCTCACCCCTGTTGTGGATGATAAGGCTGAGAATAGGCCACTGATTCTGGGAACTTGGAGGTCTCAGGGCACTGTATTAGTCTCCCAGGGCAACTGCAACAAATCAACACAAATTCGGAGGCTTAAAACAACAGCAATTAATTCTTTCACAGTTCTGGAGACCAGAAGTCCAAAATCAAGGTATTGGCAGGATCACACTGGCTCTGAGGACTCAAGGGAACTATTAGTTCCTTGCCTCTTCCAGCTTCTGGCGGCTCCTGGCATTCCTTGGCTTGTGGTTGCATAACCCTAATCTCTGTCTCTCTCTTCCCATGAACCTTCTCTCCTGGGTCTCTGCTTTCTCTCCTATTCTGATAAGGACGACAGTCATTGGATTTAGAGTCCACTTAAAAGGTCCCTGTTGTCGTTGTTAAGTGTTGTTAAGTGCCGTTGAGTCAGTTCTGACCCTATATAGGGTTTCCGAGGAGCTGCTGGTGAGCTTGCACGTCTTTGCAATCTAGCGCATTAACCCACAGCGCCACACCAAGACTCCAAAGTCACTGTGCACCGTGGTGCTATGAGTTACTTAGTCTGCCCCTTCTAGCCAATAGCCTTTGTAATTCCTACCAAATCACTAGGTAGAATCAAGGAAATGTGAGGTGCCTGTGGCCCACCCAGGGGGCTGGATAACTTGCTGATAATGTAAATAAGGTGCATGGCACCCTTGAGGGGGTTGTGGTGGTTATGTGCCGTGGAGTCAGTTCCGACTCATAACAACCCTGTACAGGGTTTCCGAGGTTGTAAATCTTTATGGGAGCAGAAAGCCTCATCTTTCTCCTGCGGAACAGCTGGTAGTTTTGAACTGCTGACCTTAAGGTTCGCAGTCCGATTCGTAACCATTACGCTACCAGAGCTGGGGGGTGGGAGGGGGACATGCAAATAAAATGTGTGGAAACTTACCATGAGGGTGGTCAGTTTTGCCATCCTGTTAGGCTCACAATGAGCCACCCCAGAGGTGAAAAGGGAAGATCTTACAATCACCAAGAAACAAGAACCAGGAGTGAAGCTTGTCCTTTGTACCTGGGATCCCTGCACTAAACTTGCTAGGTTTAGATCCAGAAGACAGAGCTGTGACACCAGAGATGGCAAGAGACAGCAAGAAGTAGTGGCAGAGAAATGACAGCAGAAATGGAACAAGATAAAGGGGCGGGCGGGATCCCTGGCCCACAGAGTGAGAAAGCTAAGTGTCTTTGGAGAGAAATTTTGCAGGTCGAGTGGGGTGCCTCTGGACTCGTACCTGTGGAGCTAAGTTTGCCAACCCACAGAGCTAGAGCTGAGTGCCTACAGCTGAGGCTTACTGGCTGAGTGAAGTGCCTCTGAGTAATTGGAAGAGCTAAAGGAGCTCTGGTAGCGTAGTGGTTATGAATCAAGCTGTGAACCTCAAGGTCAGCAGTTCAAAACTACCAGCTGTCTGTGGGAAAAAGATGAGGCTTTCTGCTCCTGCAGAGATTTACAGCCTCGGAAACCCTGTACACGGTCACTATGAGTTGGAATCAACTCCACGACACATAACCACTACCACCTAAAGAGCTTTGTAACACTTACCTGAGCAGGTAGAGGGGCCAAGGACCTGGGCGAGGCATGTCATGAAGGCATAGCTGAGAGGCAGTTATCCTGATCAAAGTACTGTATCCCGAGTGTTTCCACTCTTGAACTGTCACATGTTACTTTTCTAATAAACCTGCAAATGAGTATTGTCTGTGAATTCCGTGTGGTCATTTCAATGAATTAATGCAAAAAGGTGGCACGAGCCATTTCTCATTCCTCCCACCGCACTCTCTATTCACCAGGGTTCAATGATTCATTGCAATGACCACACAGAAACCAGACACATACTCACAGTGATGATGTTTATTAGGGAAGTTAACAGATTAGAATTCAGGATCAGAAAACTTCAGGGCACAGTTCTTCCAGTCAGGACAGCCTTTCCTCTGTCATGCCCACAGGCAGGCTTCTCTCTGGCCCTGGGCCCCTTAGCCTGGTCTCTGCCCTATTCCAGCAACGTTACAAAGCTCTTTGGGGGCTGCTAATAAATGCTCACAGGACACACCATTCCACCATAAGCCTCATCCTGAAGGCACTCGGCTCTAGCTCCGTGGATCAGCAACCCTAGCTCCCCCAATTAAGTACTCAGAAGCTGCAAGCAAACCCGTTGCCCAAAGTCCCTCAGCTTTACTTGCTCTGTAAAGTGGTGGGCTAGGAAGCCCACCACTCTGTCTGTTGCTCAGGATCCCAAGGCCGCGATCCACTCCTGCTTGGCTTTTGTTTGATGGTAGTGAGATCACCCCTGCTGCTTCTGTGATGGTTCATTTTAAATCCAAGTTAGAGCTCCAAGTTTTTACAATCACAAAGAACTTTGTTAACAATCAGAACGGAATCTTCAGCATTTTCTCCCACCTTTTCTTACCTAGACTGATCAGGGAAAAGTTGTTTGGTGGGAGTTCCAAGGACTATGAGTAGAAGAGCCATATGAAGTAATGCACTGGACTACAATGATCAAACCCAAAAGAGAGGTAGAGTGTGCCACCCCAAGAAGAATGGTTGCTGTCAGAATTAATAAAAGATTGGAGGGTGGAGGCATGTCTGATCTCACCCCACAGGAATCAGCCTTGGGCTGATGCTGATGGTGATTCTCATCCTCCCCTTGTGAAGTGAGAAGATGTCAGATGCTTCCCCCACACCGTTTTGGGGTTTTTTTTTGTTTTTTAAAAATGTTTTACTGTGAATTATATGATAGTTTACATGGGAGAACATTAGTTTTACATTCATCCTATATCATTTCATTGACATGGTTACAATCCCCTCCGTGAATAATCAACCAACCAAAGAGTATACCCTGCAAGCCTGCCCCCACCAGTCATCAGCACACAGCCCCTCTCCCTCTCTGTGTCTGAAGTCCCCAGCTGCTCCATCTCTTCATGCCATTGTCTCTGCCTCCATCTCAGGCATCACTTCTTCTCTGGGTAGGATCCCTCTCTCTGCTCTTCTCCCTTGGTGGTCCCAGGGACCTCTGCTCCCAGACTGCAAAGTTAATCACTCCCCTCTTTGCTACAAAATGTCTACCTTTACATTTCCAAGCCTCACAATCAGTCCTGATAACACTTATTCACTTTTGTATCACAAGAGACCTATCTGCATCTCCTTTCCTCGGCCCTGCCATGACAGATTGGATACTACTCAGTGGAGATTCTACCTTCCTCCATGCCCTCTGGATCTAGATTCCCTCTTGAAAGCTTGTAAGCCAGTCACTTCTTGCCTTTGTAGCCCCCCACCCCCATTTTGGGTAGCCAATGTCCAAGTTGCCCATCCCTGTCTACTCTGTGTGTGGAGAGGGGTGAGAATGATCCTTGCTGTAAAGATTTATTCCCTCTTTTGAGCTACTGCATCCATAGGTGTAGGTCAAGTTCATCAAATTGTATCAAATTACTCTTTTTTTCCCTCTTCTTCCCCATACCGTTTTAAAAGTCACATTCGTAGGTATCAAGGCTTAGGACTTGGCTTTATTTCTTGGGGAGTGTCATGTACTGAACTGTGTCCCCCTAAAATATGTGTCAGCTTAGCTGGACCATGATTCTCAGTGGTTTGGCTGGCAGTTGTGTGATGACTTCTCCCATGATCTGATCTGATGGAATAAACCAGTAAGAGGATCAAGAGTGGGATGTTGTTGTTAAGTGTCATTGAGTTAGTTCTGACTCAGCGACTCTGTATAGGGTTTCCAAGGTTTTTAAAATCTTTGCAGGAGCAGAAAGCCTCATCTTTCTCCTGTGAAGCAGCTGGTGGGCTCAAACCATGGACCTTGTGGTTCGCAGCCCAGTGCTTATTGTATAGTGCCACCACGCTCACAAGGGTGGGATTTGTTGTTGTTAAGTGCCGTTGAGTCGGTTCTGACTCATAGCGACCTTGTATAGGGTTTCCAGGGAGTGGCTGGTGAGCTTGAACCACCAACCTTGCAGTTCAAACAACTTTGCAGTCCAGCGCATTCACCTGCAGTGCTACGCCACCACCCTTAATCCCACCATGACCGTGATCCAATATACAGGAAATTCCTAAGGGTGTGGCATGCAACACCTTTCATCAAGATGGGCTGCTACCACCAAGACACACGAGCCGGGGATGGAGGGTATCCTTTGGACTTGGAGTCCCTGCACTGTGAAGCTCCTAGATCCAGGGGAAGACTGATGCCAAGATGTGTGGAGATCTCCAAGGAACACTGTGCCTACAGATGCTGAAAGGAGACATGGTGCCTTCCCCACAGCCAACAAAGAAAGTAAAAGTTGTTCCTTTGAGCCTGAACTCTGAATCTGGACTTCAAGCCTCCTAAACTGTGAGAAATAAATTTCTGGTGGTTAAAGCCACTCACTTGTGGTATTTCTGTTACAGCAGTTCTACAGAATTAAGACAGGGAAATATTATTAAACTCACAATAGCTACAATTCAACAGTATGAGGAGGGAGTTGATGTGATTTAAGGGACTCGACAGAGAAGGAGTAGTGAGGAAGCAGTTACTACTCCTACATTTAACATCAACCCTTCCCTATTTAGTGAACCACTTTCCTCTTCTTTGACTTCCATGGCGTGACATTTTTACATCTCCTCAGCTCCCTTCAAGAGTTCCTCATTTCATTCTCTATGCTCATTCAATGAAGGCTTCAGCGTTCTGTTTTTTGCCCAACTTAATCCACGAACCCATTCATGATGATTTCAATGATGTCTACCTGCTGATGACCCCACCTCCTCATCTCCAGCCCAGGATTCTTCTCAAGATTCAGACCCACGGTTAATTCTGTACACGGAACACGTGGATGTTCTTGAGGTACAAGTACCTCAACAGTGCTAACGTTCAACTCAAAAAAACTGCCCACCAAGTCTGCTTCCCTGTCACCAACTCTCCAAGGGGGCTTCAAAACATGGAAACATTCCATCATCTTTTCATTCCATTTCCCACAAAATTTTTGAAGTTCCTTGTACCTACATCACCAAATGATAAAATCAAAAGTTTT
>NW_006408610.1:490983-496345 GCF_000296735.1 Chrysochloris asiatica | reverse complement strand
TTTGCTGTTGTTGTTGTTAGGTGCCATTGAGTCAGTAACAACTCATACTGACCTTATGCACAACAGAACGAAACACTGCCCGATCCTGGGCCAACCTCACTATTGTTGCCACACTTGAGCCCATTGATGCTGCCACTTGGAACTCTGGTAGCGTAGTAGTTATGAGTTGGGCTGCTAACCTCAAGGTCAGCAGTTTGAAACTACTAGACAGTTCATGGGAGAAAGACAAGGCTTTCTGCTCCTGTAAAGATTTACAGCCTCAGAAACCCTATACAGGGTCGCTATGAGTCAGAACTGACTCCACAGCACATAACCACCCACCCACACCCATCTATCTATCTATCTATCTATCTATCTATCTATCTATCTATCTATCCACACACACACAGAGTAAGTGTCCTAGTGTGGCACTGTGGGTTAATGTGCTGGACTGCAAAGTCGGTATAGATGCAGGGGTCGTGGTCCAAGTTCACTAGCTACTCCTCAGAAACCCTAAAAAGGGTTGTTATGGGTCGGAACCGAATCAACGGCACTTAACAACAACAACATATATGCTCACATGCTGTACAATCAGTTCCAACCCACAGCAACCCTGTTTAGGGTTTCTGAGAAACAGCTGGGGGGCTTGGGGGTTGAACCACCAACCCTTGCGGTTCAAACAGACCTTGTGGTTCAGTGCATTATCCCACAGTGCCACACCAGGACTATATACATATGTTGCTGTTGTTAAGTGCTGTGGAGTCAGTTCCGACTCTTAGAGACAGGGTTTCTGAGGCTGTAAATCTTTATGAGAGCAAGAAGCCTCCTCTTTCTCCTGCGGAACAGCTATACATATATATATATATATATACACACACACACATATATACATACAACAACTATATATGCACATATATATATGTATATATACTGTGACAAGTATATATATAGATATACACACTGTGGCAAATACATAGGCAATCCCCAATTTATGAATGAAGTCCATTCTTAAGTGTATCTTTGAGTAAAAAGAGTAGATAAGTTGTAACTGTTAGGTACGGTTTGTATCTAACATTAGTCGAATGTTAGTATACCTTACTATGAATAAAAACATTAAAGAAACACTTCTGGATACACAAAAACATCTTTAATAATATCATACCCCAAACAACCAAACCTAGTGCCATCAAGTTGATTCTGAGTCACAGCCACCCTGTACAGGGTTTCTGAGATTTCAAACTTTATGGGAGCACAAAACCTCATCTTCGTCCACAGAGGGGGGGCTGGTGGGTTTGAAATCTGACCTTGTGGTTAGCCATCCAGTGCTGACTCTACTGATACAATAATAATAATTGTACATTTTAAAAAATAGTAATGTTTTGATATGTCACAAAGTAGCGCCTGTTTTCTATTATGAATCATTGTATTGATGCTTGCTAAGTGCCAACCCATAGCAACCCTGCCTGTACAGGGTTTCTGAGGAGCAGCTGGTGAGCTTGAACCTTGCAGTTCAAACGATCTTGCAGTCCAGTGCATTAACCCACAGCACCACACCAGGACTCCCATTGTATGTTGTTGTTGTTGTTAAGTGCCGTGGAGTCAATTTTGACTCATAGCAACCCTGTACAGGGTTTCTGAGGCTGTAAATCTTTACGGGAGCAGAATGCCTCATCTTTCTCCCACGGAACAGCTGGTAGTTTCGAACTCCTGACCTTGCAGTTCGCAGCCTGATTTGTAACCACTATGCTACCAGAGCTCCTTATGTATATGCACCTCAATTTTTTATATAATTGGCTTTCTAGGATTGGTTCATAACTACCAGTTGTACGTAAGTTGGACACCTGAACCTGGGGATTGCGTATATATAACAAAACAAAAAAATTTCATTTCAATGATTTGACAAGTACAACGCACTGACTTTAATTACTTCATCCTGTTGCTGAAACATCACCACAATCATGTACTCACTTTTTTAAGTCCTGCCAATTTTATCACTTTAATAATTCAGATATTAATCTCCCTTTAACTAACTCCATTTGTTGTTGTTGTTGTTGTTGTTAGGTGCCATCGAATCGGTACTGACTCACAGCAACCCTATGCACAGCAGGAGGAAACATTGCCCGGTCCTGGGCCAACCTCACTACTGTTGCCACGCTTGAGCCCATTGATGCTGCCACTTTGACAATCCATCTCACTGGAGGTCTTCCTCTTTTTCTCTGACGCTCCACCTTACCCAACATGATATCCTTCTCCAGTGACAATTTATAGTCTATCAAAATCCAGGCTCAACTCCCTCTTTTGCCATCTCCCATACTACTTCCAAAGAAGTATTTTTTCTCTAATACTTTTTTTTTTTTTGAGTAATTGATGTAAACTTGCATATACTAAAACACAAATTTTAGGTGTATGTACAGTTGAATGGGTTTGGATGAAATAATCAGAATCAAGACAGAAAAGGTTTCCATCATCCCTGAAAGTTCCCTCACGGCTCTTTACAGTCAATCCCCTCACACCCAGAGGCAACTACTGGGCTGTTTCTATCAGCATAGATTAGTTTTACCTGCTCTTGAATTGTATATAAATGGAATCATACCACATGAATTCTTGTGTCTGGATGATTTACTGCCTATGACAGTCATACATATTATTGAATTTTTCAGTAGTTTTCTCCTTTATATTGCTGAGTAGTATTCTACTGTGTGGATAGTCCCAATTTGTTTCTCCATTTACCTGTTGTTGAAGAAGGTGCCCTGTTGGTGCTATGGGCCAAGCATTGGGCTGCTAACCACAAGGTTGATGGGTCAATCCCACCAGCAGCTCTGTAAGAGAAAGATGAGGCTCCCTACTCTCGTAAAGATCTACAGTATTGAGAGCCCTGGGGAGCAGTTCTAGTCTGTCTTGTAAAGGGTCACTAAGAGGTAGAAAGGACTCAGTGGTAATGAGTTGGGTTGGGCTTTGGGTTGAATTATTTCCAGTTTTGGCTATTATGAAAACGTTGATAAACACTTTTGCATAAGTCTTTATGTGGACATGTATTTTCAATCCTTTTAGATAAATACCTGAGAGTACAGCTGCCAGTTTGTACAATAAGTCTATTTTTAAATTTTATAAGACACTGTCAAACAGTTTTCCAAATTGGTTAAATTATTTTACACTTCCACCTGTAATGTATGTAAGTCCTAGTAGCCCCACAAATACCTTTTTAAAACACATGTGTAATCATATCGTCTTCTTACTTAATACGAATCTCTGGCCTTTTCCAGGTACATTCCAATTCCATAGGAAACAGACAAGGCCCTTCTACTGCCCTCTACTACCTAGGTCCAAACCCTCCAATCTCATCTCTTGCCATTTTTCCTCATGCTTCCTTCATGCTAGTCATACCAACCTCATTCATAGTTTCCACAACTCATGAAGTTCTTTCACATTTTGGTATAAGTTCTTTTCTTTACCAGAATCCTCATTCTTTCTCATTTGCATAGCTAATACCTAGTCATCTTTTCAGAAGTGTTTGCTGACTACTTCACACCTGTATCCCCACCCTTATGAGTTAATTGCTGCTAGTGTACTCCATAATATTCAGGATCATACTTCCAGATAACACTCTAATCAAAGTATGATAATACATTATTTTCTTCACTCTACCTGACCAACCCCTGGAAGACACCCTCCTTCCAGTCTACCACTATTTAATGATCACCCACCATTACGGGGTACCATGCTGTGAGCTGTACAAAGAATGGTGAGTAAAAAATGGACTTTGCCCTCCTCCCACTGATCTTAAGGCATAGGAGAAAAGTCAATCTATACGATAAGCACTGGACTGTGAACCACACAGTTCGGTGACTTGAGCCTACGAGCTACTGTAGGCTTTCTGCTCTTGCAAAAAAAAAAGGTTTTCTGCTCCTGCAAAGATTTACAGCCTTGGAAGCTCTCTCTCTCTTTTTTTAAATGTTTTATTGTGAATGATGTGATAGTTTACATGGGAGAACATTAGTTTTATGTTCATTCTATCATATATCATTTCATTGCCATGGTTACAATCCCTTGGAAGCTCTCTTAATAACAACAAGGGTTCACCAGTCATCCAGGATCATCTCACTATTCCATAGTCTTCACTTTTCCATCTGCAAGTCTCTTTTTCCAAATAAGGTAGCACTCACAGGTTCCTAGGATGTGAGGTGGATATCTTTTGGGGAGCCATTTTTTGGCCTGCCACACCACAATATGTGATATGTGGAGTCCTGGTGTGGCACTGCAGGATAATGCGCTGGACTGCAAGGTCAATTTGAGCCATGAGATTGGTGGTTCAAACCCACCAGCCACTCCTCAGAAACCCTATACAGAATTGCTGTAAGTTAGAACTGCCTCGATGCACTTAACAACAACCATGATATGTAGATTTTGAGGAGTCTCACCTGTCTTGATGCATCATCAGTGTCTAGTATATATTAAAAAAATGAATAGATGAATTAGGGTAGTCTTATTTCTAAATTCTAAGACATTTCATTACTATCAACAAATTCTAGGCCACCTCATTACTATGTATGATCGACATCCCTCCAAAAGATAACCCAGAACCTTGATACCATAGGTTCCTGAAGCACAAGCCAACATGAATAGTTTTGCTGGTGAACTGGATGTAGAGTGGGAAATAAAGTGTGACATACCCCTGACCTCACTTCTCGTTGGGTCAATCTGTCAGTGTACCTTACAGTCACAATCCGAATCCCCCTTGAATATGAGCTCTAGTAGCCCACATAAGTACCTGTTGTCTCCTTACCTGTTCAAATCCTTTTTGCCTTTTGAGGTCCAGCCAATGCCCCATCTTCCCGGGAGCCCTCCATGATATACCCTTGCCCTCCACACCTTCTTATGATCTTGCTTTCCTTTGAAACTTGATTCTTGCCCAGCTCGTCTGGAACTTGGTAAACTTTCCCTAAACTTGGTTTACTTTCTTAAACAAAACTTCCTATATCTAATATAGTATACTGCTGGAAATGTGATCAATAATTGTTGATAAACGGAACAATTTGTTAAGGCACACATCATAACATTGTTGTTAAGTGCCATCTAGTTGATTCTGATTCATAACGACCCTGTATAGGGTTTCCGAGGACCGGCTAGTGGATTTGAACCACCGACCTTGTGGTTCAAACTGACATTGCAGTCAAGTATTTATCCTATGGCGCCACACCAGGACTCCACATCATATGTATCTATTATTATATCAAAACATTATGTGGGGTGGAAGTGCAGTAAGGAACTCCGCCAACAACACAGAATACCCAAACAAGCAGGCTCAGGGGATGGTTCCAGAACTCTGAACCACATATAAAGGATTATTTAGAAGGTTGGAAGGCTCACAGCTGGGGGAATTTGT
>NW_006408610.1:456359-487818 GCF_000296735.1 Chrysochloris asiatica | reverse complement strand
CCCAAAACATGTGTTTTGAGTCCATTTGGTCATTTCTCAGTTCCTAGAGGAGTTCTAAGCATATGGAAAGTGTTAAATAAAAGCTAGCTGAATTAATGAAGCAATAAAATGAGGGCGAATTGGCTGATTCAGAAGTCCCTGAAAAATCTGTATCAGTTAAATATAGACCCCGGTTATCAGAGCTGCATTGCAAACAAAAGCCATGGCCTTCAGATTACTAAGCTGTTATTGTTGGGAAGTGCCGTCGTAAGTAAATGGGTTTAATTCTAGGTCCTCAGCTTGCTCAGTCTCTCTGCTCTATTAGACACAGTAGATCACGACCTCCTTCTTGAAACACTTGATTCGCTTCTAGAAGACCATAGCATCTGGTTTACTCACCCCTCACTGGATGTTCCTTCTCAGTTCCCTTTGTGGGATCTTCCTCCCCTGGATCTCTAAGTGCTGCCCTGCCCCAGGGCTCACTATCACACTTCTCTTCCCCATCTATCCCCTTTCCCAGGGTCAAGATGAGCTCACTCACTCTCAGGGCTTAAAAAGGCAAGCATGCAAGATGTCTACAAAATATCCAGGCCTCTCTTCTCCCCTGAACTCCATTCTTCTGTATCCAACAGCCTATTTGGTATCTTCAATTAGATGTCTAACAGACTGAAACTTAACTTGACTATGGTAGTGGTGGTGGTGGTGTGCCATGGAGTTGGTTCCGATTCACAGCAACCCTGCACAGGGTTTCCAAGGCTGTAAATCTTTATGGGAGCAGAAAGCATCATCTTTCTCCCACGGAATGGCTGGTAGTTTCTAACTGCTGACCTTGAGGTTAGCAGCCTGACTTGTAAACACAATGCTACTAGAGCTTCTTGACTATAACAACTTGACTGTAACAGCCCTTTATTCCCCCACCTAAAATCTGATCCTCTCCATCTATCTCCACCTCAATAAATGGCAATTTCATCCTTCTAGGAGCTCAACCACCAAATCTTGACGTCACTCTTCACTCTTTTCCTTCTCTTCCATCCTACATCCAATCCATACAATCTCCCTTCAAAAAAAAAAAAAAATACATTCAGAATCCAGCCACTCACTCATCCCCACTTCCACTGATAGTACCATGGTTTAAGCCACCACCGTCTCTCGCCTGTATTATAGAACTAGCCTCCTAACTGACCTTCCTATTTCCCAGGCCCCCTGAAGTCTATCTCCAGACAGCAGCCAAGTGAACCTTCTAAAGCAAATTCAGTGATGTTGCTTTTCTATCCTAACCTTCCTCAAAGGTGTTCCAGTACATTTTAAGTAAAATTCAAATCCTCACCACAGTCTACAGGCTCTCCAAATTACTACCTTCTCCAGCTTTGTCTCCTACCCCATTAATCATGGCATTCGGATCAGACCTCCTTGCTGTCCTCAGCAAATTACCATGCCAAAGTGATAATATTGTTGTTGTTATTGTTAAGTGTTGTCGGGTTGGTTCTGACTCACAGCAACCCTGTTATAGGGTTTCCGAGGAACAACTGCTAGGTTTGAACTGCTGACCTTATAGTTCACAGTCCAGTGCTGATCCTACAGCACCACTTTTTTTATGAAACAAAAACAATCATATATACAATCTAAGCATCAAAAAACCTGAAAGTACAGACACAAAATAAGAATAATTTTCATACATAACTTTATTATAATTTTTATAGATGGCTTTATTTTTTTTTCTTGATGTCATACATATTTCTAATTTATATATTGTTGTTGTTGTTAAGTACCATTAAGTCAGTTCTGGTTCATTGTTGTTGTTGTTAAGTGCCATGAAGTTGGTTTTGACTCATAACAACCCTGTATAGGATTTCCAAGAAGTGGCTGGTGAGTTTGAACCACTAACCTTGTAGTTCAAACCAACCTTCCAATACAGTGCTTTATCCCACAACACCATAATATTGTTGTTGTTGTTGTTAAGTGCCAACCAATTTATAGCGACTCTGTATAGGGTTTCCGAGGAGCGGCTGGTGGGTTTGAACTGCCGACCTTGTGGTTCCCAGTCCAGTGCTGATCCTACAGCACACTTCCGTGAAATTTGAACATACTGCTTATGTAATAAGATACACTGTAAAAGCTGTGTATAAAACCTCTTATAATCAGCATGGCGAAAGTAAGTACACACAAAATCTAAAAATAAACCGTATGTGTCACCAGCTTCAGGGCCCCAAATTTCCCATTTCGTAGTCTATTTCAAGAGCGTCATCTCCATTGTGACCTGAACAAGAGGCCCTTTAATCTAAATATAGGCACACTCAGGTTTTTAAATGTAGACTCAGTTGAACATGTGGATGCTACCTGTCTGACCCAAGCCAACGATGCCACAGATGAACAAGCTGTTGCAAAACCTCTGAATCTCTCTACAACATGTCATTTGGTACGGTGGTGTCTTTTGACACAGACCAAGCTATGAAGTTGCCTACAGCGCACAATGAAGGGTTTCAGATGTATTAAGGTTTTCTTCTGCCAGATGCCATTCATCTATGGTTTACTCTTCCAGCAAATATAACTAAAGTACAATTTGTAAAGACAGCTGACTGTGTGAATTATTTGGTCCTGCTGTTTTAAGGCCCTGCACAGCTTAGAGGAGTCGAGAGATTATTTTGAGATGTCTGAGCTACAAAGCACAGGCATAGCATTTGACAGAAGAGAAAGCTGGGACCCAGAAAAGTGAAGTGACTCACCCGAAGTCATATTCCTGGTTTGTGGAGGAGCAGACTCCAGGAATCCTGATGCCTTAATCCGGGGCTTTTTTTTTCTTCAGAATTTAGAATGCTATCTTTGGAAAAATGGAGTAACTAACTAGTCACAATAAAGATGGGTACAACTAGAAATAGCTTCATTTTTTTCCATCTGGGTCCTCAAACTTACCCCACTGGTACACTGATGCCTATCCCTTAGGCTAGTCCTGCATACTTTCAGAATACTTTCAGAACCACCTCACTTCATCAAATAAAATGAAAATTTTCAGGTGTTAAAAAAAAAAAAAATCTCATCTCTGTTCTAATTTCTCCAGAGAAAACATACAAATGGCAAATAAGCACATAAAAAGACACTCAACTTCCCTGTCAATGTTGTTCTTGATAGGTGCTGTCTACTCGATTCTGACTCATAGCAACCTTGCACAGGGTTTCTAAAGATCAGCTGGTGGGTATGAACCGCCAACCTTTTGGTTAGCAGTCCAGTACGTATCCTATGGTATCAAACTGTTGTTGTTGTGAAATGCCATCGAGTCGGTTCCTACCCACAGCGACCCTGTAGAGTAGGGTTTCAGAGGAGCAGCTGGTGAGATTGAACTGCCCACCTTGCAGTTCAAACAGCTTTGCAGTCTGGTGCATTAACCCACAGCGCCACACCAGGACTCCGAACTAGGAATATACAAATCAAAACTGCAATTAGATACCACCTCATATTCACTGTTGCTCTTGTTAAGTGCCATATCCACTGTTGTTAGGTGGTGTCTAGTCAATTTTGACTCATAGCAACCCTATGTACCACAGAACCAAGCACTATTCAGTCCTGCATCAGCCTCAAAATTGTTACAGGTGAGTCCATTGCTGCTCCCAACTGTATCAATCCATCTCATTGGGTGTTTTCCTCATTCTTATTGATCTTTCATTTTATCAAGCATGATGTTCTTCTCTAGGGACTGATCCCTTCTGACAACATGTCCAAAGTATGAGAGACGAAGTCTTGCTATGCTGGCTTCAAAAGAGCATTAGGCTGCACTTCTTCAAAGGCAGATTTGTTTGTTCTTCTGGCATTTCATGGTACTTTCAGTGTCCTTCTCCAACACCGTAATTCAAATACATTAGTTCTTCTCTGGTTTCCCTTGTTCGCTGTTCAACTTTCACACACATATGAGGTGACTAAAATGCCATGGCTTGAGTCCTCAAACTGATCCCTTTTGCATTTAATACTTTAAAGAGGTTTTTGCAGCAGATTTGCCTAATGCAACATGTTTTAATTTCTTGACTGCTGCTTCCATGCATGTTAACTGGGGATCCAAGCAAAATGAAGTCTTTTGACAGCGTCAATCTTTTCTCCATTTATCGTGATGTTATTTATTGGTCCAGGGATGAAGAATTTTGTTTTCTTTACATTGTGGTGCAATCCATACTGATTTTCATCAGTATTTTAAGTCCTCTTCTCTTCCAGCAAGCAAAGTTGTATTACCTGCATATTACAGGTTGTTAGCGAGTCTTTCTTCAATCCTGATTCTTCTTCAGTTTCTCAGATTATTTACTCAGCATACAGACTAAATAAATATGGTGAAAGGATACACTCCTGATACACACCTTCCTAATTTTAAAGCATTTATTATCTCCTAGTTCTGTTCGAACAACTACCTCTTGGTCTATGTACAGGTTCCTCATAAACACAATCTGGAATACCCATTCTTGCTCAATGTTATCCATAGTTTGTTATGATCCACACAGTTGAAAGCCTTTGAATAATCAATAAGGTACAAGTAAACACCTTTCTGGTATTCTCTGTTTTCAGCCAAGATCCATCTGATATCAGCAATGATACGCTTTGATCTACATCCTCTTCTGGAGTCCTGATGTGGTTAAGGATAAGAAATGGATTGCCAACCACAAGGCAGGCTGCTTAAACCCTTTAGCTGCTCCTTGGAACCCTTATACAGGGTCACTATGTCTTGGAGCTGATGCCAGGGCACTAAACAACATCCTCTTCTGAATCAGCTTTAATTGCTAGCAGTTCCCTGTCAGTACAGTGCTGCAGCTGTTTAAAAATTATTTTACCAAAATTTTACTTGCATGTGATAGTAATAATATTGTCCAATGATTTCCACATTCCATTGGGTCACCTCTCATTGGAATGGGCATAAATATGGATCTCTTCCAATCAGCTGACCAGGTAGCTGTCTTCCAAATTTCTTGACATTGATAAGTGAGTGCCTCCAGCGCTGCATTAGTTTGTTGAAAGATTTCAATTTGTATTCCATCAATTCCCAGAGCCCTGTTCTTTGCTAATTCCTTCAGTGCACTGTGGACTTCTTTCTCAGTACTCAGTACCACTGGCTACTGGTCATATGCTATCTCCTAAAATGGTTGAACATAAACCATTTCTTTTTGGTACAGTGACTGTCTATTCCTTTCCACTTCTTTTGAAGCTTTGTGCATCATTCAGTATTTTACCCATTGTTGTTGTTGTTATTAAGTGCCATTGAGTCAGTTCCAACCCATAACAACCCTGTATAGGGTTTCCAAGGAGTGGCTGGTGAGCTTGAACCGCCGACCTTACAATTCAAACTGACTTTGCAGTCCAGCACATTAACCCACAGCACCACACCAGGACTCCTTTTGCCCATAGAATCCTTCACTATTGCAAGTCCAGGCTAGAATTTTTTCTTTAGTTTCCTCAGCCTGAGAAATGCTGAGTGTGTTCTTTCCTTTTGGTTTTATAACTCTAGGTCTTTGCACATTTCATTATAACATTTGAGTTTGCCTTCCTGAGTTGCCCTTTGAAATGTTCTGTTCAGCGCTTTTACATCATCATTTCTACCAGTTGCTTTAGCTTCTCTACGTTTAAGCTTCAGAGTCTCTTCTGACAACCATTTTAGTCTTTTCTTTCTTTCCTGTTGTTTTAGTGACCTTTTGTTTTCTTCCTGCGTGATGTTTCTAGGACTCATCTGGCCTCTGATCATTAGTGTCTGATGCATCAAATCTGTTCTTGAGATGGTTTCTAAATTCAGGTGGGTTATAGTCAAGGTCATATTTGGGCTCTTGTGGACTTATTTTAATGTTCTTCAACTTTAGCCTGAATTTGCATCTGAGCAATTGACTGTCTGTTCCTCTGCCCTTGTTTGACTGATGATATTGAGCTTCTCCACCATCTCTTCCCACAGTTGTAGTCCATTTGATTCCTGTGTATTCCAACTGGTGAGGTCTAGGTGTATAGTCCCTTTTATGTAGTTGAAAAACAGTATTTGCAATGAAAAAATCGTTATTCTTGCAAAATTCTGTCATGTGATCTCCATCATCATTTCTGTCATCATTTCCCAACTACTTACACATTCAAATCACCGGTAATTATCAGTACATCTTGATTGCATGCTTGATCAATTTCAGACTGAAGAAGTTGGCAGAATATTTCAATTTCATTAGCCCTGGCTTTAGTGGCTGCTGTGTAAATTAGAATAATATTAATCTCTATGTGTTCCATTTTGTTTTTGATAACTTTCAGTTTTTTTGGTATGGATACTTCGTATATTTCATATTCCAATGATTAATGAATGTTTGCAGTTGTTTCTCCTCATTTTAAGTTGTGCCCAATCAGCAAATGAAGGTCCTTCTGAAAGCTCTGCTGTATTCACACCATTATGGTCAGCTCTACTTTGAGGAGGCAACTTTTTGACAGCCATATTTAGGTACCTTCCAACCTGAGGGGTTCATCTTCTAGCACTATAGTTGACAATGTCTCACTGATAGTCATGAAGTTTCCAGTGGCTAACCGTTTAGAAATGGTCTGCCTCTCTTTCTTCCTGGTCTGTCTTAGTCTGGAAGCTCCATTCAAATCTGTCTACCATGGGTGACCCTGCTGGCATTTAAAATACCCGTGACACAGGTTCCAGCATCACAGCAACTCACAAGCCACCGCAGTAAGACGAGCTTACAGATGAATGGTGACCATCTCCACAAGGATGCCTATTATGAAGAAAACAACAGGGAAAATAACCAGTGTTGTCCAGGAAGTGGTGAATTTGGAGCCCTCATGCATTACTGGTGGGAATGTATAATGGTACAGATGCTGTGGAAATCAGTTCGGCAGTTCTTCAAAAAATTAAATGTAGGATTACCATGTTGCCCAGCAATTCTACTCCTCAGGACATACCCAAAAGATCTGAAAGCAGGGATTCAAACAGGTATTTGTGCACAAATATTCAATGAAGCATAATTCACACTAGTCAAAAGGTGGAAACAACGCAGCTGACTGGATAAACAAAATGAGTATATGTGTATAATGGAATATCAGCTAACCTGGAAGAAAAAGTCAGTCCTGATTAAAGGGTAAGTCAAAAAGTATTGCTATAAAACTACAGAAATCTGTATTAAATATCAAAATGTGACGGTTTCTTGACTTATCCTTTATCTAGAGGTAGTGTTGGATTGATCCTATAGAGGTACTGGAATCCTAGTATGGCGATATAGGATAAACACTGGACCACAAGGTTGGTTTGAACTGCACGGTTGGTGTTTTGAACTTACCAGCCACTCCTTGGAAACCCTATACAGGATCGCTATGAGTCAGAACAATAACAACCTAGAACTATAGTTCTTAATCAAGGCCAATTTTATCCCCCAGAGAATATCTAGCAACGCCTGAAGATACTCTGGGTCATCACAATTTGGTGGGATAGGGGAGGAGCAGCGGGGGAGGCATGCTACTGCTATCTGGTGGTAGAGGTCAGAGATATCGCTAAATATCCTACAATGCACAGGGCAAGCTCCATTATAAAAATTACCCATTTGAAAGTGTCAATAGTGCTAAGGTTGAGAAACCCTGCTATAGCATCTCAAGACACGAAGAACGTAGTTCTTCATGGCTCCCAGGGTTAGGAGAGCAGCACAATTCTATGGCTCTTTATGACCGCAGAGACACTGGATTCTTTGAGGAAAATGCAAGCTGCCCTTGCCATGCGAACTCTGAACGACAATAACAGGGATACTGTTTTTAAGTAGGCAGTCCCTTCCTTTGATCTGCATTCAATTTAACTTCAATGTCCTCTTCTCCTAGATGGAAGGTGGAAGCAAATCTAGAGCATAATGGTGCGGGACCAAGTCTGGGACGAGGCTATAGGACTTACAGAGTTGATACTCACACCCCTCAGAGCTTCATTTACTTGAGAAAGAGTGCATAAGCATAGAAAAAGGTTTGAAACACTTAAAAAAAAAACTTGTAACTTCTTAAATCAGTAAGGTTTCAAGCTACTTTGAAAAAGCATGAAATTATTCTCTCTGCTTCCATTATTTTCATTCTTTCTGTTCACGCTGCTCCATCCCAAAAAGATTACAAGGTGGCCAACTTTCCCTGGGGTGCTGACTCAATGTTCCCACATCAAGCTTATAGCAAATCTGGATTCTAGAACAAGTTTCAAGTTGGGAGGAAAAAGACTTTCAAAAGGATCCAGGAAAATTCTAATATTTGGACAGTTAACCGGTATCAGTTGAATTCCTACTATATGTAAAAGCATCGTGTTAAATGCTAAAGGAGATCTTTGTAAATGTACAAATCACAGCTGGTGTCCTTCAGTTATCTATAATCTGCTTGAGACAGAGCGGCTCTGTGCCCAAAGAGGAGATCTGACATGACAAAGCAATCTGGGCAGGTGCAGCCCACTCTTTCTCTCCTTTGGTCCAGAAGGAGGGCAGAGCAGGAAGAGGTGAAGGTGATCCACTAGGAAGAACCACGCAAATCGAGGCTCAGAGTGCCGGGGGAGTAAGTAAAGCGGGACTAGGTCACAGAGGTCTTGACTGCCAGAGGAAAGGGTTAGGGTTTCATTGTAAGAAGTGTATGAAGTTATCCTCAGTCTCTTGCCAACAGCCTTGTGTTGTTACTGCTCTCAGGTGCCCTTGAGTCAACTCCAACTTTTGGAGACTCTATGTGTAACAGAAAGGAGCTCTGGTTGCATAGTGGTTACGAATCAGGCTGCTAACCTCAGAGTCAGCAGTTTGAAACTATCAACTGTTCTGTGGGAGAAAGAAGAGGCTTTCTGCTCCCATAAAGATTTACAGCCTGTACAGGGTTGCTATGAGTCGGCACCGACTCCACAGCACGTAACAAAAACCACAACATGTGTAACAGAATTACATGGTACCCAGTCCCGTGCCATTGCATGGTCATCAGTAATTAGACCATGTTCTCATGTGACCCGTAGGGTTTCACAGACAAATTTTTGGAAGCAGATCCCCAAGCCTTTCTTCCCAGTTTGTCTTACTCTGGAAGTTCTGTTGAAACCTGCCCACCAGGTTGGTGGCATAGCTTCCAACATCATAGTAACATGATGTTGGAACACAGTAACATGATGTTCATGGCATCGTTTCCAACATCATAACATGCAAATCACAAGAACATGACAAGCCTATGATATAGCTACTCTCCTTGTCATTTTACTGATGAGGAGACTGAGGTACAGGGGGTGCTACACTGAACATCACACAGTGCAAACCTTACGCAGAGCCCACATTCTGAACTACTTCAGCAGATTGCTTCTTTTATTTTCCTATTTTCCTTTCCTTTTTTTAAATCAGCTTTACCAGAGATAAAATCTCACATCATACAATTCATTCATTTAAAGTATACCGTTCACTGTTTTGGCCTCCTGGTGTAGCATCATAAGATAAGCACTGGCCTGCGAACCACAAGGTTGATAGTTCAAGCCCACTAGCTGCTCCTCGGAAATTCTATACAGGGTCACTATGAGTCGGGACCAACTTGATGGCACTTAACGGCACACAGCAACAGGGCATTTCATATCAACGGAACCAGGTAATATGCCATCTTCTCTAACTGACTCCAAGGCTCATCAGTTGTAGTTACTATGTATTAGTGCTAAATTCATTCTTTTTTATTGTCCAATAATACCCTGTTGTCTGACTGTTGTTAGATGCAGTCAAGTCATTAACAATCCTATGCACAACAGAATAAACCACTACCAGGTCTTGTGCCATCTTCACAATTGTTCTGTTTGAGCCTACTGTTACCACTGTGTCAGTCTCTCATGGGGGATCTTCCTCTTTTTTGCTGACAATCCATTTTACCAGGGAAAGGTCCTTCTTCAGGGACTGGTCCTTCATAATAACATGTCCAAAGTAAAGAGATGAAGTCTCACCATCTGGGTTTCTAGGCAGCATTCTGGCTGTACTTCTTCCAACACAGATTTGTTTGTTCTCCTGGCAGTCCATGGTACTTTCAATGTTCTTCTCCAACATTATCAACCAAAAGCATTGATTCTGCTATGGTCTTCCTTATTCACTGTCCAACTTTCACATGCATATTAGGCAAGTGAAAATACCATATCTTGGGCCAGGCACACCTTAGTCCTCAAACTGGTATGTTTGCTCATGAACACTTTAAATAGGTCTTTTGTACCAGATTTGCCTAATGCAATGAATGCATCCTTTGATATCTTGACTGGTGCTTCCATGAGTGTTTATTATGGATCTCAGCAAAATAAAGTCAATCTAGTCTCCATTTATCACGATGTTATTTATTGGCCCAGTTGTAAGGATTTTTGTTATGTTTACATTGAGGTGCAATCCATACTGAAAGCTGTGGTCTTTGATCGTCATCAGTAAGTATTCTAAGTCCTCTTCTCTTATAGCAAGAAAGGTTGTATCATTTGAATATCACATTCTTCTTCATATAATCCAATTTCTTAGATTTGCTCGGCATACAGACTAAATAAGTATGGTGAAAGGATACAACCCTGGAATACACCTTTCCTGATTTTAAACCATTCAGTATCCCCTTATTCTGTTCAAATGACTGCCTCTTGGTCTTATACAGGTTCTTCATGAGCCCAATTCAGTGTTCTGGAATACTCATTTTTCAAAATATTATCCATATTTTGCTATGATCCACACAGTTGAAAGCCTTTGCATAGTCAATAAGGCACAAGTAAAAATCTTTCTGGTATTCTCTGCTTTCAGCCAAGATCCATGTGAAGTCAGCAATGTCATCCCTAGTTCCATGTCCTCTTCTGAATCTGGCTTGAATTTCTGGAAGCTCCCTGTCAATGTACCGCTGTAATCAATTTTGAATGATCACCAGCAAAATTTTACTTGCATGTGAATTAATGACATTGTTCAATGATTTCTAAATTCCGTTGGGTCACCTTTCTTTGGAATGGGCACAAACATGATCTCTTCCAATTGTCGGGCCGGAAAGCTGCCTTCCAAATTTCCTGGTATAAGGAGCAGCTCCAGTGCTCACGCAGCAGTTTGTTGAAAGATTTCAATTCGTATTCGTCAATTTTTGGAGCCTTGTTTTTCACCAGTACCACTGGTTCTTGATCATATGGTACCTCTTGAAATGACTGAAAAATCAACCAATTCTTTTCTCACAATGACTCCATGTATTCCTTCCATCTTCTTTTGATGCTCCCAGCATCGTTCAACATTTTGCCCAACGAATCCTTCAGTGTTACAACATGAGGCTTGAATTGTTTCTTCATTTCTTTCAGTTTGAGAAATGCTGAGCATGTTCTTCCTTTTTGGTTTTATAACTCCACATTGCATCATAATGTTCGACTTTGGCTTCCCTTTAAATTTTTCGGTTCGGCTCTTTAAGCTCCTCATTTCTTCCATTTGCTTTAGCTCCTCCTCTGCACTCAAAAGCAAGTTTCAGTGTTTCTTTTGACATTCGCTTTGGTCTTTTCTTTTTTTCCTGTCTTTTAATGACCCTGTTCCTGAGGTCATCCCACACCTCTTCTGGTCTTCAATCATTAGTGTCAAATGCATCAGATCTGCTCTTGAGATGGTCTCTAAATTTAGATGGGATGATTCAAGGTCATATTTTGGGTGTCATGCACTGGTTTTGATTTTCTTCAGCTTCAGTCTGAACTTGCATATGAGCAATTGATGGTCTGTTCCACAGTCTGCCCTGTCATTGTTTTGACTGATGGTAGGGAGCGTGTCCATCCACTCTTCCCACAGATGTAGTCAATTTCATTCTTATGTGTGCCATTTGGTGAGGTCCAGGTGTATGCTGTTATTGTTAAGTGCCATTGAGTCAGTTCTGACCCATAACAACCCTGTATAGGGTTTCTGAGGAGCAACTGGCGAGCTTGAATTGCTGATTGTGTGATTCAAACCAACTTTGCCGTCCAGCACATTAACCCACAGGGTCACATCAGTCAACCTTTTATGTTATTACGTCATTGGTCTTGTAAAATTCTATCATGTAACCCCTAGCATTGTTTTTTATCACCAAGGCCATATTTTCCAACTACTGATCCTTCCTCTTTGTTTCCAACTTGCATATTCTAATCATCAGTAATTATCAATGCATCTTGATTACATGTTTAATTTCAAACTGAAGAAGTTCTTTAGTTTCATCACTGGCTTTAGTGGTTGGTACATAAATTTGAATAATAGTGATATTAACTGGTTTTCCGTCGTCTTGTTGTTGTTAAGTGCCCTTGAGTCAGTTTTAACTCATAGTGATCCTATACAGGGTTCCAAGGAGCAGCTGGTGGGTTTGAATCACCGATCATATGGTTAGTAGTCCAGTGTTTCCCTATAGTGCCACACCAGGTGTCCAGCTTTCCTTGTAGGTGTACAGATGTTACTCCATCACAGCCTTTTACTTCAAGACAAATCTTGTCGTGCGATTTCTCTTTTATTTGTCGCTCCTGGCATGATAAATCATATTCAAAATGGCCAATGCCTGTCCATTTCGGCTCACTAATTCCTAGGACAGCAATCTTTATGCATTCCATTTCATTTGTGACAACCTGAAACATTCCTAGTTTCACACTTGTACATTCCACATTCCAATCATCAGTGGATATTTACAGCTGTTTCTCCTCATTTTGAGTTCCACCTCATCAGCAAATGACGGTCCTGAAAGCTTAACCCCATCCATGTTGATAAGGTCAACTCCATTTTGAGGAGGCAGCTCTTCCTTAGTCTAATTTTTAATGTCTTGAAACAAGGGGCTCATCTTCTGGCACTATATCTGACAACATTCTGTTGCTATTCATAAGGTTTTCAGTGGCTAACCATTCAGAAGTGGTCCACCTCACCTTCTTCCTAGTCTGTTTTAGTCTGGAAGCTCTGCTGAAACCCACCCACCCTGCGTGAACCTGCTGGGATTTAAAATACCTGTGGCATAGCTTCCAACAATGATGGACTTGAACCTGTCGGCATTGTAGGATACGGCAGGACGAGGCAATAGCTCATTCTGTTGTATAAGATGGTCATGAGTTTTGGAGTCAATGCAAGAGCAGCTCTCTATCCATCTAACAGACTATATAAATTAGTTATTTTGTTTAGTATTCCTCTCCCCCATGGAATGAAAGCTCCAGAGGATAGGGATTCTGTCCATTCTGTTCATTGCCTAGTGCTATGGAAAGCCTAGATCTGCAGTAAAGATGGTCAAGTCCCTGTGGCAAAGGGATGGGATTAACTCATGGCTTGTGAGTCATTTTTAAGATAAAATTAACACCCTTGTTAAGGTTATCACCAAGGAGAGAAAGAGACTGATGAAAAGCAAGTATTTCAAAGTAAACTGACCTTGAACTTGTTTTGTGATTCAAAATTGTTAACATGGAGAAGAAAGAATCTTCTTGAATCTTCCTAGCAACCTCACACTGTTTGTTCTTGAAAGCCCCTATTGTGGGTTCTGATGTGGAACTGTAAAAGCACTAGACTGGTAACTTCAAAGTCAGCAGTCAAACTCACCAGCTGCTCTTGGAAACCCTATACAGGGTCACTATGAGCCAGAACTGACTCGAAAACACACAACATCAGTAACTGTTAGGGCAAACAATGAAACCCCTAAAATGCAAAGGGTTCTGGGACAAGATGGCAGAGCAGGCAGCTGCACGGAGCTGACCCTCTGCAACAAAGACATTGGAGACCAAGTGAAACAAATACAGATAGTATCCTGGAACCCTGAGCCTCAGAGGAGATGACAGAGAGGTGGATAGAGTGGAAAAGGAAGCCGAAGAGGAGCCATGAGAGAAAAGAAAAACAGGCAGGCTGTCAGCTGGTGTGGAGTGGCGAGGCCACCTTGAGTTTTTGCACGTAGTTACAGATACAGTGGCCTGTAGGCATAGGACGTGGCTGGGAGTTGAGGTAAAGGAGTACAATTCTCTCATCATGCCCTCTAGTAGCCAGAGGTGTGGCCAACAACACCCACTCCTGCACAGCCTCAACTCTGCCTGGAGTCTGGCAACAGGATAGCATCCCTGTTTCTGGAGGCATGTGAACCCACTATGAACTACATCACAAACATAGAACCGCGAACTGCCTTCACACTTCCGGTCTCTAACACACCTACCAGGAGGCAGATGGGAATACCTGAGAATACACCAATATACACTCATTAATTAAATATAAATCATTAACAATTTGCGATATGCAGATGATACAACCTTGCTTGCTGAAAGTGAAGAGGACTTAAAATACTTACTGATGAAGACCAAAGAACACAGCCTTCAGTATGGATTACATCTCAATGTAAAGAAAACAAAAATCCTCACCACTGGACCAATAAACAACATTCTTATCAACGGAGAAAAGATTGAAGTTGTCAAGGACTTCATTCTTCTTGGGTCAACTATCAACACTCATGGAAGCAACAGTCAAGAAATCAAATGATGTATTATATTGCATTAGGTAATCTGCTACACAAGACCTTTTTAAAGTGTTGAGGAACAAAAATGTCAGCTTGAAGACTAAGGTGTGCCTGACCCAAGTCATGGTATTTTCAATAACCTCATATGCATGCGAAAGCTGGACAGTGAATAAGGAAGACCATAGAAGAATTGATGCTTTTGAGTTATGGTGTTGGAGGAGAATATTGAAAGTGCCATGGGCTGCCAAAAGAATCTGTTTTGGAAGAAGTGCAGCCAGAGTGCTCCTTGGAGGCCAGGATGACCAAACTTCATCTCTCATACTTCGGACATATTGTCAGGAGGGACCAGTCGCTGGAGAAGGAGATCATGTTTGGTAAGGTGGAGGCCAGAGAAAAAGAGGAAGACTCTCAGTGAGGTGGACTGGCAATATGGCAGCATCAGTGGGCTCAAGAATGGCAACAATTGTGAGGTTGACCCAGGACTAGGCAGTGTTTCGTTTTGTTGTGCATAGGATCGCTATGAATCAGTACTGACTCGATGGCACCTCACAATAACAACAACAAATGACACCACAAAGTCTCGCAGAAAACAGATAATTGCAGCTTCTGTAAAGAAACAAGACAGAGTACTTCAAACAAGTAACCAAAATACAGTCAGTCAGAAAATATAACATGAAAAATGGTACCAGAAATACCTGATACGGAATTTTAAAGAATGCTATTTAAGCACATTCAATGGAGAAAGATAAACAAAAGCAAGGAGAACATAAAAAGAGAATTTTAGAAGAATTTGGGAAAACACTCCAAGAATGATATACCAAAATAAATTAAAAAACTAGAAAACATACAAAAACAGCAATTAGAAAGTCAGAAAATTAATACTAAGACTGCAGAAATAGTACATTGAAAGCGCAAAGAAGCAGAATTGAATCAGCAGAAGGCTGAATTAATGAGCTTGAAAGCAAATCTCTCAATCTTCAAGAGAAACAATCAGAAGCAAGAAACTGAAAAATCTGAAGAGAGACTAAGATTTATATGGGATACTATCAAAAGGAATAACTTAATGTGATTGGAATCCTAGAAAGAAACAAAAATAAATAAATAGAGAATATTGTCTAAGAGATGTTGGAAGAAAACTTCCCTAACATGAAAGATGAGAAGACAGCCATCCAAGAAGTTAAACGAACTCCAAACAGGTTAGACCCCAAAAGTAAATCACCAAGACATATTATAATAAAATATTTCAAAACCAAAGGCAGGAAAGAATCCTGATAGCGGCTCAGGAAAAACAAAAAGTTACCCACAGAGGAGAACCAATAAAACTAACTTCTGATTTCTCAGCAGAAACCACACAGAGAAGAAGACTGTGAGATGACATTACATAAAACTCTGAAAGAAAAAACTGCCAACTAAGAATCATATACCCAGTAAAATTGTCCATCAAATGGTGGTGGTGAGGTGCCATGGAGTCAGTTCTGACTCATAATGACCCTGTACAGGGTTTCCGAGGCTATAAATCTTTATGGGAGCAGAGCATCGCATTTTTCTCCCGTGGAACAGCTGGTAGTTTCAAACTGCTGACCTGGAGGTTAGCAGCCCAATTTGTAACCACTAACGAACGCTACCAGAAATTACGACTTTTTCAGAAAAACAGAAATTAAAAGAAATTTGCAAAAAGCAGACAAAAAAAAACTTACAAAAAATACTATATGGAGTTCTTTGAACAGTGAGCCAACAAGAACAGACAACAACCTGAAACTAACTGACATGATGATATAATTCAGAATTCAACCCAGATATGTTTTTGTTTGCCATCAAATCAATTCTGAAAGCAACCCTGTACAGAGTTTCCAAGAAGTGACTAGTGGGCTCAAACTGCCGACCTTGCAGTTAGCAGTTCAGCACGTATCTTAGAGCGCCACATCAGGACTCGGATATGGAAGTATTTAAAATAAAGCAAACCTACAAGATTGCAAACAAGAAACCAAAGATGCCAGTTTGTTAGAGAGGAAGCCCCTCCCCCAGTTAGCTTCTGTAAAGATGAAAGGAAAATCACCTGAGGGTGGGGTGAGACAATGTAGTAAACAGGGACATAGGGGATGGAGAAGAAACCTGTATGCAGTCCCCTCTCTGTGGGGTACATATTCTTTTTTGAGAGTCTCCAAAAAAGGACACTCCAGAGTCTACCCCCTTTCCCAGTGGCCTGATCCACTCTTTCCCTAGAAAGCGCCACAACAACACACAAGCCATCACAGTACGACAAACTGTCAGATAAGTGATGGGTTGTGTGGTTATATGATACTTATTTGAGCTTCTCATCAGTTAATGGACATTTGTGTTACTGTTTCCACTTTTGGCTATGAGGAATCGTGCTGCATTGAAAATTTGTGTACAAGTATTTGTGGGTATGTTTTTAGTTCTCTTGGGTATACACCTAAGCGTGAAAGTACTGGACTACATAGTAACTACATTTAACATCTTATAGAATTGCCAAAATGTTTTACAAAACATTTGCATCATTTTACATTCCCACTAGCAATGTACAAGAACCCCAATGTCTCCTCAACAACACTTGTTATGGTTCACAATGAGGCTGGTTCATGAGAAACAGGAAGGGGTAGAGCAGAGGAGACCATACAGAGATGGGGCACGGTTAGGAAGGAATTGCCAACAGAGAGAACATTTCAAGGAGCTGAAGAAGTCAATGGGGTCGGATGTTGCTAAGCCATCAGGAACGAAATCTGAGAAACAGCCACTGGGTTTGTGATTCGGCAGTCACAGATGACCTTCAAGAGTTCTGTTTCAGAAGAGTGAGGAACAGAATCCTTCATAGGGTATCAGGCAGGGAGTGGCAGCAGATAGAATACCAGGCAGCAATTGACTGGGAAAGGACAGTGAGTAATGGAAGACAAATTTTCAAGCATTTCTTTGGAGACAGTTCCCAAAATAATGGAACTTTTTTTTTTAAAGTTGTGGGATTGCATTGTTTCTATGGGCAAACTTGCAAATTTTAGTTGTCATGGTTAAAGGAGAATTTTCAGGCATCCTACATTGTTTTGGGTTTTAAAAATGCATTAAATTCAGGTAAAAAAACAAACAAACATGTAACGATTTCAAGGAAAATCATTGTGGGAGGGAAAATTACTACATCTTATACGAAGGGGCTTCAAAAAGTTGTGGAACAACCGAATGAAAAGATGATGGAATTTGTCCTCCACCTTTTTAAAGCCCTCTGGTACACTGCACTGGCTGACACAGGCAGTTTGTAATCTAAACAAGAAAGTGCAAGGGAGTCACTGATAAAGCAAAACTCTCTTTAGACACGGTTTCAGCTAATAGAGGGGACTGTAGAGGACTGCCTTTGGTATTGCTTGAGACTGAAATCCAGAGAACAGCTTACTGATTGCAGTATGGATTTTCAAAAACCTGAATTGCAGAGGGCAAAAATACTTATTAAAATTCTGTGTCTTAATGAGCTTTGGGAACTGGAGTTATCAGTACCATTTTAGCTTTTGACTGGTTCCTGTTACAAATCGAAAGCAGTTCTAAGGAGGCTGCATTTGTACCTCTCACGGATGGTAATTCAGGCTGCTAAGAGAAACGTCAGCAGATCAAGCCCATCAGCCACTCAGAAGGAGAAAGATGAAGCAGGAGAAAGATGAGGCAGTTGGCTTCCACACAGATTTACAACCCCGGAAATCCTACAGAGCAGTTCTACTCCTATAGGGTCACTATGAGTAGAAATCCAGTTGATGTTAATGGGATTGTTTGGTTTCGGGCAGTGGGTTCAGTAGAATTTTCACCTTCTGTGCTGGGCAGCCAAGCTAGATTCCTGCAGAATGCATGGCTACCACTTGTCTTCCAGTGGAGACTATTGGGTTATGGTGATGCTGAATGGGTTTCTGCAGAGCTTCTAGACTAAGAGACTAGGGAGAAAGGTCCAGGGACTACTCTGAAATCCAGCCAGAGGGAGAGAAGGAGATGCCTCTCTGTGACTAAGGAGCAGTTTCTCTAAGACTTCTTCCCCAAACTAACAACTCTCCAACATGACAGGATACTCAAATCTAAAAATGTCCTAAGGTTGACTGCTATTCTGGTTTTGATAAGTGCTGATGAGTTGGTTCCAACCCATAGTGACCCTGCATAGGGTTTCCTAAAAGTGACTGGTGAACTTGAACCCCTGACCTAGTGATTCAAACTGACTTGGCAGTCCAGTGCATTAACACAGAGCGCCACACCAGGACTCCAAACCTGGGGTGCAACCCCGGTGCACAATCGGTCAAAGCACAGAATGTTTTCCTATAAGGCCTAGGAGTTGGGTGGAGGTGTCACAGCGGGTGCTGGGGAGAGAAGCCCCTGATACATCAGTCAGAATGTCAACCAGTCCAAGAACTACTGCAAACGGCTGTTGCATACCATCGAGTTGGTTCCAACTCTTAGTGACCCTATATAGGGTTTCCGAGCATGGCTGGTGGGTTTGAACTGCTGACCTCTGATTAGCAGTCCTGTGTTATCCTACAGCACCACACTAGGGCTCACTGGAAACAGTTGTGGTTGTTGTTATGTGCCGTGGAGTCAGTTCCAATTCACAGCGACCCTATACAGGGTTTATGAGGCTGTAAATCTTTACGGGAGCAGAAAGCCTCGTCTTTCTCCCGCGGAACAACTGGTAGTTTCAAACTGCTGAGCTTGTGGTTCGCAGTCCAATTCATAACCACTACGCTACCAGAAGATGTCTGAAAAGTCACTAGGAGTCTGGGTGATGCAAATAATTTACACTTGGTAACTAAGTGAAAGGCTGTTTGAATCCACCCAGCTGTACCATGGGAGAAAGGCCTCACACGCTACTTTTGTATAAGACCAGTCATTAAAAACCTTATCGATCTGGGTAGGTAATGAAGGTCTGTGAAAGAAAAAACTGAAAGCATCTGTAACTGGTTTCAAATTTAAAATAAAATCCTAGGTGGAAAAAAACAAACCAAAAAACCTTATCGAGCTCAGCTCTACTCTGAGACATGTGGGGTCATCATGAGTTGGAAGTGGCAGTGAGTTTGAGGCCGTTCTGGTGAGAGGACTCTCAGACTGTGATGCTGCTGATGGGAGCGTCTTACTGAAATATTGCAGACACGCGGGATAAATGCTTTGGCAATGAGCGCTCACATCCAGCTGAAATAAGGAAGTCATAAATTACTGCTGGTAGTACAGAGATTAAGATGCCTCCGTGAAAAGTCGGAGTGTGTGTCCATAGATTCCTTTCTAGGGAAAGAGTGGCTCAGGCCATGGGGAAAGTGGGTAGAATCTGGAGTGTCCTTCTTTGGAAGCATTCAAAAAAGAGTATGTAGCCCAAGAGAGAGGAACCTATATAAGTCTCTTCTTCATCCCAGACCCTCTCCCCTTGTCCCTCTTACTGTCTTGTCTCACCCCACACCCTCAGGTGACTTTTCCTTTCATCTTTACAGGAGTTGACTGAAGTTTTCTTTCTCCAACACCAGCTCAAAAGTAACACATGAACTCTCCCTACTCTTCTCCACTTTCCTTGCTGTTTCCCCCCCACACATCAACCCTTTGCATTTTTAGGAGTTTTACTGGAGTCCTGGTGTGGTGCTGTGAATTAATGCACCAGATTGTAAAGCTGTTTGAACTGCAAGGTTGGCAGTTCAAACTCACCAGCTGCACCTCAGAAACCGTATATAGACACTATGGGTCGGAATCGACTTGACGGCACTTAACAACAACAACAACAGCTCTGGTAGAGTAGAGGTTATGAGTTGGGATGCTAATCTCAAGGTCAGCTGTTTGTAACTACCAGTCGTTCTGTGAAAGAAAGATGAGGCTTTCTTCTCCCACAAAAATTTAGTCTCAGAAACCCTATACAGGGTCACTATGAGTCAGAACTGACTCCACGCACACAACCACCACCTGCCTCCACCACCACTGCTCACCCTAACAGTTGTGGTTGTGTACCTTTGAGTCGGTTACAACTCATAGTGACCCTGCATATAGGATTTCCGAGAGCAGCTGATGGGTCTGAACTGCTGACCTCACAGTTACAAGTCCAACATCACATCAGGGCCCACAGCGTCACATCTGTGCCGTTGAGTCGGTTCCGTCTGCTGAGGAACAGCTGGTGAGTTTGACGCATTGACCTTTCGGTTCAAACTGACCTTGTGGTCCAGTGCTGATTCAACAGTGCCACATCAGGACTCACAGTAAGGGTTATCAAAAACAAAAAGTGTGAAGTTGCTAGAAAGATTCAAGAAGATTCTTTCTTCTCCATGTCAACAATCTTGAATCACAAAACAAGTTCAAGGTCAGTTTACTTTGAAATACTTGCTTTTCATCAGTCTCTTTTTCTCTCTTTGGTGATAACCTTAACAAGGGTGTTAATTTTATCTTAAAAATGACTCACAAGCCATGAGTTAATCCCATCCCTTTGCCACAGGGACTTGACCATCTTTACTGCAGATCTAGGCTTTCCATAGCACTAGGCAGTGAACAGAATGGACAGAATCCCTATCTTCTGGAGCTTTCCTTCTATGGGGGAGAGGAATACTAAACAAAATATCTAATTTATATAGTCTGTTAGATGGATAGAGAGCTGCTCTTGCATTGACTCCAAAACTCATGACAATCTTATACAACAGAATGAGCTATTGCCTCGTCCTGTGGCATCCTACAATGTTCAAGTCCATCATTGCTGCTACTGAGCCATACAGAATGTTGTTAAGAGCCCTCGAGTCAGTTCCAACTCAAAACGACTGTGTAGAGCTTTTACAAGAAGCAGCTGGTGAACTTGAATTGCCCACCTTGCAGTTCAAACTGACCTTGCAGTCCAGCACCTTAACCTGCAGCACCACACCAGGACTCCACATTGCTTGTTAGAAACTGGTGAGTGCTGGGAATAAAAGCGAGGCAAGGTGGAGGACAAGAGTACCAGTGGGAGGCAGTGCAATTTTAGAGGAGTGGTCAGGAGAGGCCTCGCTCAAGAAGTGACACTGGAGCAGAGTTTAAAGGAGAGGGAGGAGCAAACCTTGGGGAAATATGCAGAGAAGCAGTCCCAGGCAAAGACCCTGAGGTAGGAAAACAACAAGGAGGCCAGGGTGTCTGAAGAACAGGATGAGAGTCCAGACAACTCTGGCGCAGAAAACATGGTTTTCTAACCACAGAGCGATAACAGAGAGTCCAGAATTTGAGGCACAACAACCTGGGTTTGAATCTCAGCATTATGTATCTTGGGCTCTCCTCTCCTCTTTTATAAATAGCTGACACCAAGGATGGTTGCAAGGAGTTAAAGGCGATATGGAATGTGAAACCGTCTACCTGGAACGCGGTACATGCCAATTTCTATCCAACATATCTCCATGAGTTCCCTTTCTCTCCCCTAGTTATAAAGCTTCTGTCCCCTAACTTTCACTGAGGTAGAATAAGGGATGGCTACAAGAATGTTTGAGTCCCTGGATGGTCCAACCAGTTAATGTGGTTTCGACTGCAAACAGAAAGGTTGGAGGTTTGCATCTAAGTGGGAGGCACCTTGGAAGAAAAGCCTGGTGATTTTTTTACTTCTGGAAAAACTCAGTCATTGAAAAGACTATGAAGCACAGCTCTCCTGTGACACACAATGGGTTGTCATGAGTCAGAATTCATCTGAGGACAACTGGCTTTTTGGTGGTGGTTGTTATTTTTAGAAGAATGTCATTCAAGGCCCTCTAAGAAGTCCAGGATATATTACCAAACGCAAGAAACAAATGGCAAAACAGTATGCATCTATCGGAATGTTGTTGGCAAACATTTTAGTATCTGCATCAAAAACCTGGAGTATTCTATGGTAAGACTATCAAAGATTTTGACCATTGACTCTATTTCTGGACTGTTTGAAATTTTCCAGTGAACGTGCATTGCATTTGCAAATAGAAATTACCGTATAGACTGAAACTGACATAGGAGAGGTGACTTCTTTGCCCTGCCTTACATTACTACTGAATAGCCCCCATCCCACTACTGACCCACACACCAGGCAGTGAGCAAAACAGAGGAAATCCCGATCCTCTGGAGCTGTTAATCCAAGGGGAAGAGACCTGGTGCAATCCATCAATCCCACTTTAAAAACAACTAAAATTAAACCCACTGCTATCAAGTAAATGCCGACTCATAGCCACCCTTTATAGGGTTTCCCAGGCTGCAAATCTTTACAGGAGCGGAAAGCCTCATCTTTCTTCCACGGTTTGAACTGCTGACTTTACACTCCCAGTGCTTATCCTATAGCGACACCAGGGCTCCCTTATGTCTTCTATATGAGGAAAATACCCTCACATCAGCCAAACCTATTGCTGTTGCATTGACTGAAGCCTGGCGACCCTATGTATGCAGAGTAGACCTGTACTCCATAGACTATTCATGGTTGTGAACTTTTAGAAGCTTTAGATTGTTAGACCTTTCTTGTGAGGTACATCTGAGCCGTTTTGAACTATCAACCTTTCTGTTAGCAACCAAGTGCTTAACAGTTTGCGCCTCTCAGGGACTCCATGGGGAAACTGAGTGCAAACAGGGTTAAACGGAGCTATAGAGTTCTCAGATGAAATCTGGACTAAGGAAGGAGGAGACATGATGGGTGTGCCTGGCCAGCATCTAAGAACTCTGATTTGTTTAATCTGGAAAGGGGATGAATTAACGAGTAGGTTGTGAACCATTTTTATTTAAATAAAATTAAATCCTCTGTTAGGACTTCCAGCAGGGAAAGAAAAAAGAGACCTATGAAAGTCAAGTATTTCAAAGTAAACTGATGAAGAACTTCTTTTGTGATTCAAGATAGTTGAGGGGAGAGGATACCTTATTAGATTGAGGGGTACCATAAAGACAAGTTAAGGAACCCAGGTAGCATAATGGATTACAAATTGGCTGCTAGCAGAAAAATCAGCAGTTCAAATCTACCAGCCATTCCACAGGCGCTGCTCCTGTCAAGATTTACTACCTCAGAAACCCTCCACAGGGTCACTGCGAGTCGGAACTGTGCCTGGAAGGCATACAACTTCCACCATCACTCCCATAAAGACAAATCACATCTCAAAACTAAGTACTTCAGAAGTTCAGTGGAGGAAAGAAATATACCAGCTCGGAGTCCTGGTGTGTTGCTGAGGGTTGATGCTCTGGACTGCAAGGTCAGTTTGAACTGCAAGGTCAGCAGTTCAAGCTCACCAGTGACTTCTTGGAAACCTTATACAGGGTCAGGTTTACTTACTAATGAATTCAAATATGCATCACAATTAGGCACTGCTTTGAATATTAGTTACAGGGTTTAGAAAAAAAATCCACTTCCTTCTTTCCATTACCTCACCCCTCCACCTCCCCACCCCCTCCAAAATAGTGCCTATTGTTATTATGTGTCGTGTTGGTTCAGACTCATAGCGACTCTGTACAGGGTTTCCGAGGCTGTAAATCTTTACGGGAGCAGAAAGCCTCATCTTTCTCCCAGTGGAACAGCTGGTAGTTTCGAACTGTTGACCTTGTGGTTCGCAGCCCAATTCGTAACCACTACGCTACCAGAGATCCTTAAAATAAGTGCCTAAGTGTCCATAATTGCCCAGATGGCTTTTCTGAGTTAAATAGACATACATTTCACTGGGGGAAAACTGTAGTCCAGAAACATCCTTACATTCCCTGAATTGACCTTTGCACCAAAAGGGAGGTGGTGATTGGTGTTAAGTGTGTCCCGTGGGTTCCAACTCACAGTATCCCTTATAGGGTTTCCAAAGTTAGATCTGCATTAAATAAAATCTTGCTTAGATGGGAGAGATCGATTTCTTGGATGCTTTTCAATTATGAGGTTCCCAACTGAAGAAGGTAAGGATGCTCTTCATAGGAACACCCACTTCCTCCCCAGAAATGAAGTGAGGCCCTCTCCTTGCTTTTTCTTCTGCTCCACCAAGTAACACTGGGACCCAGTTAGTTTATCTGATCAGAAATTGGAAATCTCCAGGCAGAAAGACTAGATCTCTGCATTTCCATAAGCACTAGAGAATGTGCTCTTCCAAGATTCAAAGTGTTGTTTTGTGAGTCAAGACAGCTTTACTGTCAACAAATAAGGAAAAAAGTCACATCATCACGTTCTAAAACTACTCATATAACCTTAGGAAGAAAACAGAGCGCCTACAAGGGACAGTCTTTATATTTTCTACCTAAAATGGTTCATCAATTAAAAACTGCATTTTACATGGGATATAATTTTCAAGTAACTCCTCACTTACCTATAGCTCTCTCATGAATATCTCGAATATGTTACCTGAGTGCAAACTGTTAGTAGCCCCATCGGGTGAATAATCTGTTGATGCACTTACACTGTTTTTCACTAAATCCACAAGAACTGCTAGAAAGGTGTGCTGTCGTTGTTAAGTGCTGTTGAGTCAGTTACCATCATAGTAAGATTAGATGATGTTTCCTAGCTGGTACGGATTCCTTCACCTCATTCAGGAACACAGACATGAAGTGTGATAGGCAGTGGTGTTCTCATGACTAGCAGTGAGATCAGACAAGACGATTGGGGTGGAATGTGATAAAGAAAAAATATGAATGATTCATACTATCCAATGCTTATATATTTTAAAGGTTAAAATGTGGAGGGAAACAACTTTTTGTACTTAACTGCTTGTTTGGGAAAGTTTCAAAGACATACACTATGGCCCCCATTTTTTATAGGCTGCCACCTCAAAAACTTCCACATGCACTCATCCGGGAAAGTCACAAAGGTTCCTATGGAATCTATAAAATGGAAAACTGAATCCAAGCCCATATACTCATGCATCCATTTGATCTTTATGAAAATGTAGACAGACCCCTTACCACTGGCAATCAGAGTGGAATTTGGATCCTAAATCTGTCCCTGACTGTGTGACCTTGGGCAAGTTAACTAACCTTTCTAAGTCTTATCATCAACATGGAGCTAATAGGTTTGTAGTGAGGATTAAATGAGACCAGATAAGAATAGCTTCTAGCTCAGTACCTGGTACATATGAACCTTTCAGAAACAGGACTTTCTCACCATTAAAGGTGGCATCCTGACTACGTTTTAGAAGTGCTTACAGTCCTGCTGCCAAATCCCAACATCTTGGGATGACCATTTTCATTCTGTATTTTGAGATCTTACAATTCTTTTACCATGATATTTTGAAGAAAAAAAAAGAAAAGAAAGAAATGAAAGCTAAGCAGTTACACACCATCCCACTTTCGGGCTATTGCTCAAAAGCAAGGTCAAAAGCCAGGGAAAGAGATACTATACATTACAGAGAAATTCAATCTTTAGAATATGATGTTTGGGGTGTGCGGAAAATGAGCAAATTATCATTTTGATCCATAATATATGGGCCATCAAATCGTAAGGTTTTATTTGAAAAGAAACAAGAGCTTACCAGCGTTAAGGAGGATGTTGCTGGTTGTTGTTAAGTGCTATGGAGTCAGTTCCGACTCCTAGTGGCCCTGTATAGGGTTTCCAAGGCTGTAAATCTTTGCAGAAGCAGAAAACCTCCTCTTTCTCCCACAGAGCGTCTGATGGACTGGAGCCACCAACCGTTAAGTTTGCAGTCCAGTGCTCATCCTACAGAGCCACGGAGCTCCCTAGGGAGGACAGAATGAACAAATATGGGCCTATCCTTATTGGTGACTATGTAACAGGAATTGGTGGGCTGAGTTATGTATGTGGGGGGGCAGTTTATGGGGTCTAACTTCAACAGGTGGCTAGCTTTAGTCATCTTCAGATGCAAAATTTTAATGAGTTTGAGTATGCAAGTCTTGGGGATTCTGTTCAAGGCCTCTCATTTCAGCAATCTAGAGGAATAATTTTTTCTGTTTAAGCCTCCCTGGTAAGTTAGCAAGCAGGCAACTGTCTGCTATAGCTTGCCCCTGTCCCCTGAATGAGATCTGGCCTGATGGTGAATACCCACCATCCTTTCTTGATAGCCCATCCTGTCGCTGTGGCGCCTCCCGACAAATGGGGGAAGCCCACTAGGAAGTGGTCACGACCAACCAACCCACAAATCTCCAGGGTATGGGATTTCCACCTCAAATCCACGTCTGAAAACCAAAAATAGGAGGGAGTTCGCTTGACACACTGCAATGGGATTTCCCCCAGCAGCACCCCCCCCCCATCACATACACACACACACACACTCCAAGCTTGCATGTTTTATTAATAAATGCAAGATGGCCCACGGAGGCAGAGAATAGGAGGTAAGGCATCTGCAGCTGGACCCGAACCAGGGCAGTTTGCAAAAAATAAATAAGAGGCATGTGACAAGTAGCAGGTCCCCAGTTTGGAGCTGAAGCCCTTGGCTGCCCCCACGCACCTAGGCTCGCTCGCCCCTGCCAGCCAGCGGGGATGAAGGTCAGTGGTAAGATCCCAGCTCTCCCAGGCACGCACCCTTGCAAACCTTGACCGCCTGCCCCGGCCACAGGACCTGGGCAGCGAGGCGGGGGAAGCCCGGCCGCGGCCGCCTGCGAGCATACACATACCTGCTGCCGGGGCTCCGGATTCGCTCGGTTCTGCTGCGGCGCCGGCCGCAGCTCGCGCTCCCGGGGCTCCCCTCTCCGCCCCCCGCCCCCTCGCGGCCCCGCCGCTCCCTCCGCCCCTCCGCCCACCGCGCTCGGGGACGCGCGCGCGCGGCCTCGTGCCGGCGGCTTTCCCGGGCCCGCGCCTGCGCCCTCGCCTCCAGCCGGCCGCACGCGCAGCCAGGAGGCTGCGGAGCTAGGGCGCCGCTGTTTAGGATACGCCGGCCTCGCAGGCAGGGGGCTGGGACCCTGGGTAGGGGTCGGGATCCGGCTAGAGGCAGCCGCCAGAGCTGGAGCGGAACGTGTGGGCTTCATCGTGTGGGTGAGGGAGTTGCCGGGCCCACATGTGTGCGTGTAGCGAGCGGAGGGTATCACGAAGGGAAGGGAGGTCAGCGGTGCAGAGAAGCAACAAGTGCGGAACCAGGGGGACCCTAAGGCAAGCAAAAGGTCCCAACAGGGGATTTTTGTACAACAGAGAATAGGAGCCTCCTTTTGCATTGGTGCAGCGCTTTGCAGTTTCCAGAGCTCTTTCCCAGCGATGCGTTTCATCCACGCACAGCACCCTGTAAGGGGACCAACGGCAGGCGTTGCTCTCTGCACTTTGATGCAGGAGTAAGCAATTCAGCGAATTGCCCAGTTTTTTGTCCACTGAGGGGAAAGTACCTCTTTCGGACCCAAGTTATTACTAAACCAGAAACCCCTGACTCCTACTCCCCCTGATACCTCAGGGTCCTAGGGCAGTTTTTCACATCCTTTTTGTTTGGTTTTAAATCTCTTCATTATTCCCCTTGTCGATTTTTCTTTTCCTAACTCCCACCCACTCTTCCTCCATCAAATTCTAATAGCACATACAGTGTAAGTCAAAAAGTATTGCTACAGAATAATAGATCTTTATTATTTTTTTAAACTATTTAACTGTTTAAACTTTTTATTGAGAACTGAATGAAGGTTAACCGACAAGAACAAACTATACGCTTTGTTTATATATTATATTCAACAAATTATACGCTTTGTTTCATCTCAGTGATGATAATCCCCTCCCTGCAACAACCGATAACCTACTTTCTTCCTGTAGCTTCCCTTTTGCATCTTGTATTTCACAAACGAACAAAGCAAAAATAGTTGATGTACAAAACAAAAAATTTATATATTCATTTAAATATCCAAAGGGCACATTTTGCAAACCAGTCTCCTGCCTGCAGACACACAGTCTTTCTCAATCCATGGGCCTAGAGTCGGCTGCCACGCTTATCTCTCCATGCCATCACCTCTGCCACCATCTCTGCGGCCACTGTTTTTCTAGGTAGGAGCTCACACTCCACTCTGCTTCCTTCTTGATGGTCCTGGGATCGTCTATTCCTGAAATGAAAGGTTAATGCCTCCCTCCTTTTAGTTACACATCTTCTACAGTAATAGTTGTGGCATTCACGATTAATCCTGTTAACAATTACTCACAATTGAATCATAAAATCCTGTCACCATCATCCCCATCCTCTTTCACCAAATCCATCTAGAAAAGAGGAAAATTATTCAGTGGGGATTCTACCTTACCCCTCTTGTTCTGAAACTAAGCACTCTAATGAAAGCTTGTAAGCCAGACACTTCATGCCTTTATTTTGTTGTTGTTGTTGTTAAGGGCCACCCATTTTTGATAGCCATGCCTAGACTGTCTGTCACTATCAACTCAGTGCACTGAGGAAATGCGCTTGTTCCTTGATATGAAGAATCCTTCCAGTTCATCGAATTGTAGCAATTTACACTTGCTCATGGTATCAAGCATCTTTATTTTTATCTGGTTGAGTTCTGATAAGCTAGTCATCCAAGCTAGGTCAAATGGGTACGAGCTGCAGGTTTGGGAGTCCACACACTTCAGACCAGCTGGCCACTTCACTCTCAGCCCTAGCCCCCAGTGGCTAAGTCAGTGCCCATGGGCTTGGGAGTTCACACATCTCCCTAAACTTCAGACCAGCCAGGCCTGCCTCTTCCCCCATCTAAAGGTCAGTGGGTAGATAGACTTTATTTAAAATATCAAAATGTGAGGCTATAAGGTCTACAGACTTCTGAAGGTGATGTTTCCATCTCTTTGAGGGACTCAAATCATGTTCCTTTTCAATGTTCTTTGAGTTTGTGGAACAAAAAGAAATAATGAAGGGGGCAGATTAGGACTGTAGGATAGATGGGGTAAGATTTCCCAATGAAATTCTTCTAGGACAGCCCTTGCTACCCCTGAAAACTAAGCAGGTGCATTATCAGGATGGAGAGAAATTCCTGGACTGCAAGGCTGGTTTGGACCTCAAGGTCAGTGGCTCAAGCTGACCAACCACTCCTTGGAAACCCTTCAAAGGTCTCTATGAGTTGGAACCGGCTCAATGGTACTTAACAATAACGAGACTAAGACAATGTCTTCCTGAGAGAACTTGACTGCAGCCATCCACTGATCACAGGACAGGTTTAAACACATTGTGTTTGGAATAAATCCATTCCTGTAGGAACTGGAACCCCAGCAGTGGTGGTGATGGTTGTGCGCCATCAGGTGGATTCCATTTCCTAGCGGCCCTATATAGTGTTTCCAAGGCTGTAAATCCTTATGGGAGCAGAAAGTCACATGTTTCTCCCTTGGAGCAGCTGGTGGACTGGAACTGCTGACCCTGTGGTTACAGCCCAACTCATAACCCACCTCACCCCAAGGTCATTTGGAACCCCAGTAGCAATACTTCTTTTGAATAACCCTCACATATACTGTATGACTAAATATTTACTATGTATATGAGCTTTATATATAAAAAGAGTAAGCTTGCTTTTGCCCCTTCAAAATCAATTCTTAGCCCTTGGAGGCCCCCCATCTCTCCTGAAAATGCACCATTGGAAGGCAAGTGAGTAGAATTACTGCAAATAATCTGGTTGTATCCACAAATATCTGCTGGAAAAAAAAAATTCTTATGTCTATATATGTACTTATAATGTGAACAATGCAGTATAATTATTTAAGCAGCTACTGGCTTTGTCATAGCTTTTGTCATTTGTAGTGTCCAATTCATGCTAAAAATATGGCCAATTTCCTGGGAGAACTTGACATTTTTATGTTAAAATACTTGAAAAGATCAGAAACCCTCTTGTCTAGGACATTAAGTTCTAGGGTAGCCGTTGGCTCTGCAGATTCAGTACCTCTTTTCAGTTTCCTTTTCTTACATGTTTTCATTGGGTTAGGTCCACGTGGCCTCCCAGGAATGCCCTTTCTTATTCTTCTTACTGTTCTCCTTTCACCTCAGTTTTTCTAACTAAAAGATGAAAATTGTGTTGACAGACCCAGGGCACAGAATTGCCCCTTGGGCTTCAGCCATAATTCTGCCTGTTTTCTGTTTTTTAGCAAAAGAAGTCTACATAAAGAGTGAAAACTGGGAAGTAAAATTTGGGGGGGGGGGGCTTTCCACATCTTTAACATTTCTCACTCAACTCTAATCTCCAATAGTGGAATTTCAAAAGCAAATATCTTTGGAGGTGCTGTTGTTTATATGAGCAGAAACTACCTTTGTTGTTAGAGAATTTTTCTTCTTGAACAATTCTGAAAGGAAAAGAACTAGACTAGAAGTGGAAAAGGTGAAGAAAACTTGATGGAAGATGAGTAGGGTAGGCTATAGTTTTCTGACAGTTGGGAACAACATTTAAGTTCCTGTGGATTTGGAAAAAGGCTTGGTCGCGGTCGGTATAGCTTGCCAAAGTTGTTATCCAGCTCAATTGCTCCCTCACTTCAAAGAACTCTTTGTTGTTGTTAGTTGCTGTGGAGTTGGTTCCGACCCAAACTTTACACACCATTTGATTAAAACCATTGAAAAGCATCCAGTTGCAATGCTAGTTAATATTAGAGGAGGAGAAGATTGGAACATTTTGGTTTACCTGAAATCTTTACATTCTTGCAATGTAATGCAGTTTTGGATTTAGGTGCAAGGGAACTTTTTTTCTGCAAGGGCTGTCTATGAAGACTCTCTCTAGAGAAAAATCTATGTGGAAATCACATACTAACATATATTACCTCTATCTTTTAAGTCTGTCAGTTGGTCGTACTATGGTGGCTTGTGAGTTGCTATGATTCTGGAAGCTATGCCACCAGTATTTTAAACACCAGCAGGGTCACCCATGGTGGACAGGTTTCAGATGAGCTTCCAGACGAAGACAGACTAGGAAGAAAGAGTGACAAACCATTTCTAAATATTTAGTCACTGAAAACCTTATGAATAGCAGAGAAACACTGTCAGATATAGTGCTGGAAAATGAGCCCCTCAGGTTGGAAGGCACTCAAAATGAGACTGAGGAAGAGCTGCCTCCTTAAAGTAGAGTTGACCGTGATGATGTGAATGGAGTAAAGCCTGTGGGAGAAAAGCCCTCGGGAACTTCATTTGCTGATGGGGCACAACTCAAAGAAGAGAAGCAGCTGTAAACATCCATTAATAATCGGAACATGGAATGTACAAAGTATGAATCTGGGAAAATTAGAAATTGTCAAAAATGAAATGGAACACATAAACATTGATATCTTAGGCATTGGTGAGCTGAAATGGACTGGTATTGACCATTTTGAATC
>NW_006408610.1:454231-455334 GCF_000296735.1 Chrysochloris asiatica | reverse complement strand
ACACAGAGTCACTGTACCAAAGGGAAATGGTTAATGTTCAACCATTTCAAGAGGTAGCATAAGATCAAGAACCAATAATACTGAAGGAGGAAGTCCAAGGTGCATTGAAGGAATTGGCAAAGAACAAGGCCCTAGGAATTGATGGGATAAAAATTGAAATCTTTCAAAAAAGTGAGGCAGCACAGGAGACACTCACTCATCTATGGCAAGAAATTTGGAAGACAACTATCTAGCCGACTAATGGAAAGAGATCCATATCTGTGCCCATCCCAAAGAGAGATGACTCAACGGAATGAGGAGCTCATCAGACAATATCTTTAGTATCCCATGAGAGTATAGTTTTACTAAAGGTAATACAGAAAAAGTTGCAAGTATACATTGACAGAAAACTTTCAGAGGTTCAAGCCAGATTCAGAAGAGAACATGGAATGAGGGATATCATTGCTGATGTCCGATGGATCTTGGCTGAAAGCAGAAAATATCAGAAAGGTGTTTACCTGTGCTTTACTGACTATGCAAAGGCTTTTGATTGTGTGAATCATGACAAGCTATGGGCAACATTGTGAAGTCTGAGTATTCTGAACCACTTAGTTGTGCTCATGAGGCATCTGTACCTGAACCAAGAGGCAGTTGTTCGAACAGAACATGGGAACACTGAATGATTTAAAATTAAGAAATGTGTGAGACAGGGTTGTATTCTTTCACCATACTTATTCAACCAGTATGCTGAGCAAATAATCTGAAAACCTGGGTTATATGAAGAAAAACGTGGCATCCAGATTGGAGGAAGACTCATTAACAACCTGTGATATGCAGATGATACAACCTTGCTTGGCTGAAAGTGAAGAGAACTTAGAATATTTACTGATGAAGATCAAAGACCACAGCCTTTGGTATAGATTACATCTCAATGTAAAGAAAATAAAAATCCTTACCACTGGACCAATAAACAACATTCTTATCAACATTCAATCAAAAGATTGAAGTTGTCTTCATTCTTCTTGGAACAAGTATCAACACTCATGGAAGCAACAGTCAAGAAATCAAACAACATATTGCATTAGGTAAATCTCCTGCACAAGACCTTTTTAAAGTGTTGAAGA